>NW_027282831.1:185000-418956 GCF_046629955.1 Centroberyx affinis
TATGACCCCCTTCCCACTTCACACTAACATGTGTCCAGACTGCAATCAGATGGAGCAAGAACACATAAAATCCAGGTGTAAACACACTCAAGAAACACTGACGATCCAATCATCCAAACCAAACGCAATGCATCTCCCATCCACTTATTGCAACTACAAAAGCAGAAATGACTCAAATCAAACAGGAGGCAGGTGCTTCAGATAATAACATACTTGTCAAAAAATGGATTGTCAGGATACTGGTGCATGGGGAACAAGCAAGATAATGTGTTTACTGTCAATTAAGAGGTGTAAACACTACAAGAGGAAGTGCCATGTGGTGACATTTGATTTCAGTGTGCATACTGGAAACATATTTTAATGTCTGGTATGAATGTAATCCAGCTAAATCACGTCTAGACACAAGCCAGACATGAAAGTGGGCCTGTGGGTGCTGATAGGAAGATGAGGGAGTTTGCTGTCCTGGACTGACGGAGCCTCTGTGTGTCTTCAGTTTCATACCTCTGTGAACTGCTGACATGGATTTAATACAGCGGCATTAAAGAGAGCTAAGGATTGGGTTTCAGGTGGATCAGTGGATTAAGGCACATACGGTACCAGGTATTCACCATATGCTGGTTCCTGACGTTTGTCACGTGTCACAGTCTAACATAGGACAAATACCACAAAAATAAGCTTTAGAAAACCTGAGGAGAAAACTGACTGGGCAAAATATTAGTGTTATATTGATATAATATCTCAGTCTCTCCCAGAACTGTATTCTTGTCAGGGTGGAAAAGCCTCTGAAACAGCATTTAGACCATCATGGGACACTAAAACTCTCCATTGAACCCTAGGATAATAATAATAATTATAATAATAACCTTATTAATGGATATTTGTGTGGAATCCCATCAAAATGTCAAAATCATTAGAATCAATTCAGGTTAAGGGCTTCCTAGACAACCAGTGTAGTATTGATCATCGATTCTACAATAAATATATAATCAAACAACCTGCATCTATCAGTCTAGCCCTGCTGTATGTTAATGAGTACAGTGTAATCTGCTGTAAACTGTGTCCTCAGTAACTTCACCTGCTGGCCAGCTGGACTCACCACAGGCAGTGGATTAGACTGATAACACTCACTACCACTTAACATGAATGGACTGTAAGCCCCGACCTCTGTGTGTGTGTGTGTGTGTGTGTGTGTGTGAGTGTATGTGTGTGTACGCATTCTCTCTTAGGTAAGAATTAAGTTAGCTAAGTGTCTATAGGTTCCAAAAGTAGTGTGTGTGTCTGTCTGTATGTGCGTTGTTTGATGCTGAGCGTGCCTATTATGAAGATGTACAGCTATAAGCAAATAAAGACAGTAGTACTAAAATGAACAGACAGGATATTGGTGTTCAAATCAACATTCTTCAATTGCCATTTGTTTATCAATTGGATTATCACCATTAATGGAATTGTCTGGATGCTGTCATAACAGCTCCAAATGGGACCCTATGTATTCATTATCCATTTAAAATCTACAGTAAAGATGGACTGATGAAGAAAAACAATATGTCGACCATATGGTCCCTGGCACCACTGGTTTACACACACATCCTGATCTGAACGTGTGTGTGTGTGTGTGTGTGTGTGTGTTAGTGTGTGTGTATTTGTGTCTGCATCATGTCCAATGTTGGGCTTGTTACTCAAAAAAGTAACACATCACTCAATACTCATTACTCATTTGAAATTGCAAATTGAATTTGCTTATTATCTGTTCCACCTCTAAAATTGGCAATGAATGACCTCTGCTACCAGCTAAAAAAAAAAAAATCAGAATAACTCCTCTCCTCCTTCCCTCTCCTGTGAATGATCAGAAAGCCTCAGTGGTAGTGGGATACTTCCACCCAGAGAAAGTCAGCTTTTCTACCATTTCTCATCAAAGTTAGCTTAGTGTGAGAGGATGACAACTAATTATGCGGAAAATGAATCAGTGGATAGAGGTGGGATGTAGTTTTTAGATTATTCAATTTGATTATTATTCAATCTGATATTTATAGGGCTGATAACAAAAGCAAGGACTATATTTTTCTGACTGAAGTAGTGATTCATTACACTACTCGCTACTGGGAAACGAAGAGAGAAGATAAGATGGGCTTTAAAAAAGGATTGAGGGCAAAAGAGTAAGTAAAAGGAGAGAGAGAGGGAGAGTTCCAAACCAACCCAAAAACCCATCTGTTTTCTGATGGAATGATGTGTTAGACATTGCAGAACATGATGTACGGCGCAGGATCTTGACGGCTTATAGCAGTGAAATCTTTTTATCGTGCCTCTCAACATCAAACAGTTTGTATCCATCTCAGTGTGTCTATCTATCTGTCTCGGTTTTCCTCTCTGCCTATCTCTCTTTCTCTATTCCTCCATCTTCTCTAGACCCTGGAAATCTCTCTAGGCTCTTTGTTTCCTTTAAAAGGCTTCTTATCGTCTTGTCTCATTATCATCTCTCTCTCTCTCGCTCTCTCTCTCTCTCTCTTTCTCTTTCAGTTTAATTCAATTCAATGGCTGCTTTATTGGCATGACACAGTGATTCCATATATTGCCAAAACAGAAAGCGACAAAATGAATCTAATTCACTACAGAGCCAATCAAATAAGAACAGATTAGCCATCCACAGTGTTATTCTTAATCCAGTATCTGCTCACTTTGCTTAATGTGCGACAACAATCAACACATTCTGCAGTAAAGTTGCAGTAAAACTGTTTGGAGACTGGGGAGATAGTTGAGCTCAGGGTATACTTCTCATTCTGTGTTTGAGTCATTCTGTCAAAGTACGTCACTATCTTCATATCTCATACAGTGTAGTTAGAACAGAGATTCTGTCTCAATTTTCTCCAGACAAAATGAACATAACCTGGCCTTCCTTGATTGCCAGGTTTGCCTGTTGGTTTGTTTCCAGATTTTTGTTTAGGATCTAGTTTGGTTTGTCCTGTCCTGTCCTGAAGCTCCGATATTTGTGGCCAGAGCTTCAGAACCTGAAGCTGGTAGAGGGACTGGTAGAGCTTCAGAACCAGCTGGTAGAGACTAATAGAGCTTCAGAACCAGCTGGAAGAGGGACGAATAGAGCTTCAGAGCTTGCTGGTAGAGGGACTGGTAGAGCTTCAGAACCAATTGGTAGATCAACTGGTAGAGCTTCAGAACCAATTGGTAGATCAACTGGTAGACCTTCAGAACCAATTGGTAGATCAACTGGTAGAGCTTCAGAACCAGCTGGTAGAGGGACTGGTAGAGCTTCAGAACCAGCTGGTAGAGGGACTGGTAGAGCCTCAGAGCCTGCTGGTAGAGGGACTGGTAGAGCTTCAGAACCAATTGGTAGATCAACTGGTAGAGCTTCAGAACCAACTGGTAGATCAACTGGTAGAGCTTCAGAACCAGCTGGTAGAGAGACTGGTAGAGCTTCAGAACCAGCTGGTAGAGGGACTAATAGAGCTTCAGAACCAGCTGGTAGAGAGACTGGTAGAGCCTCAGAACCAGCTGGTAGAGCTTCAGAACTAGCTGGTAGAGGGTCTGGTAGAGCTTCAGAACCAGCTGGTAGATCAACTGGTAGAGCTTCAGAACCAACTGGTCGAGGGACTGATAGAGCTTCAGAACCAGCTGGTAGAGGGACTAATAGAGCTTCAGAACCAGCTTGTAGAGGGACTGGTAGAGCTTCAGAACAATCTGGTAGACGGACTGGTAGAGCTTCAGAACCTGTTGGTAGATGGACTGGTAGAGCTTCAGAACCAGCTGGTAGAGAGGACTGTGATCTTTGACTGTTGGCATTGCAGGGCTTTGTAGTGATTGGCGTGTCACTGAATGAAGAATATTTGTAATATTTGATGGCTGTCTTTTGTATTTTGATAATACTGTAAGTGGATATTGATCAAGTTCTGACCTGCATACGTTATTGCCTGTGTTCATTTGGAGTCTTACATATTTATGTATATTTTTTGCACAGCTCTACATACAGGACTTCTAGTGGATGGTTTTCCAATTTTGAGAAGTCTTTGGACCCCACACTTCACTATGATACAATTCAGTTGGATGTATGACTGAGTTGAGTTTTGAGCTGGATCCTAATCAGAGTATCAATCAGATTTTTTTTTTGTTTGATAGTAAAAAAATCCTTTTTGTCTTTTCTTTTTATCTTTTCTTTCTTTTCTTCTCCTTTCCTTACTAAAATTGAAAAGTGTGTACAAGCTCTGTTGTGAACCCTGTTGGGAGGGAGAAAAAAGAACAAAGTCATCGACAAACATCAGACGACTGACCTCTGCGTCCTGCAGAGAAACACCTGGGGCTGTGGAGTTTTGAAATTTTAGGATGAATTCATTCATGTATAAATGAAACAGAGTTGGGCTCATACTGCATCCCTGCCCCACTCCACAGCACTATCTGAGGTGGCTACTTCTATTGCTTTTAAGTGTACATTTGTTTTAAATATACATTCTTTTAATGAAATCATATGTTTTACCACCTTTGCCACTCTTGTAGAAAAGAGTCTCAGTCAAAAGCTTCTTTGAAATCTACAGAGCATAAACAAAGGGGTGTTAATTAGGGCAACTAGATTAAAGATATGATCAGTGTGCATTGGGCATGAGTCCAATCTGATTGTTGTGGTCAATTAGGAATTTCACGAGTTTGGGAGGTGATAATACTGCAAAGCACTTTGGTAACACATATCCGTATTCGGGGGTCAAATTTGTCACCACTTTTGAATTGAGTTGTGTTGTATTCCGATTCTCAGGAAAATAACCTACGCTCAGGATTTGGTTGAATAATTTTAATTTTTCTGCACTGTCTCATAGCATTTAATTTAGGATGCTGGAATTCTAGAGGTGCGTGGTTGTCTTTGATTACTAGTCCCATTTGTTGTGGATGTCTTTGATTACTAGTCCCATTTGTTACAATGTTTGTATTTGTTCTGTGTCTGAGTCAGTAGCTAATGGTGTTGGTCCGAATAGTGTCTGAAAATCATTCAGTCCAAATTTCTCCATCATGCATTATCAACTCCTCATACTATGAAGGAATCACACCGAGAATGAATTTGCCCATGCCAGTGACCCATACCTGACACCAGAATATCATCTGGGAAAATAGGGCAAATCTACAGCAGCATTATTAGGGATGAGACGCTTTCCACTGTTGCAGCACCATTTCATGATAAGACGAATCCTTGCCTACAGTAGCTTTAACAGGTCCCCCAAAAATCCCCCAAAAACTCGGGACATCCCGACATTATCATAGTTATTTCTTGGTGACGGATGTAAATGTTCACTAGGAGTGTTATTAGACATAAAACTGGTTACATCAGGTTGTGTAACAGTCCGCACATTGAACTCACCACCGATTATTATGTTACCCTGCCCTTGGAAATTATGGATATCAGACTCAAGAGAAGCAAATACTCTATGTCATCAGAGAAGTGAGGGGATTCAGAGGGAGGGATGTAGCTTACATATAGAGATACTCTCTCTCTCTCTTTCTTTCTTTCTCTCTCTCTGCCTCTGTCTCTCTCTCTCTCTCTCTCACTCGCTTTCGCTCTCACGCTCTCTCTTTCACCCTCCCTCTCTCTCTCTCTCTCGGTAACCATAGTAACAGAGCAGGGTGTGCGACGGGGAACACAGATGCATGATGGGATGCCAGTGAGTGAGTCAGCGCTCTGCGTTGCTGCCATGATGACGTTGCGGCCGGGGCCGTCACTTCCTGCTCGGCGTTCCTTCCTCTTCCTGGCAATGAAGTCATCAGACAGACCGAAAGAGAGGGGGAGACATAGATGGACACAGAGGAAGAGAGAGAGAGAGAGGTGGAGAGACATAGATGAACACAGAGGAAGAGAGAGAGAGAGAGAGAGAGAGAGAGAGAGAGAGAGAGAGAGGTAGAGAGACATAGATGAACACACACCTCTGTCCTCATGTAGAAATTAAATAATAATAATGATAATAATGAGTTAAGTGCTTTACAAGATAAATAATGAAAATATAAGCAGGAAATAAAAACATGAGCAATCAAATAAGAAGAGGAAAGAATAAAATAAAAGGACAAATGTGAATAAATGAGACAGGAATAAAAGCAGAATACAGACTATATTTCAAGTAAAAACACACCTAAGTGCATGTTTTTAAAGTGTTTTAAAGGAGGATTCTGACACAAACTGATATAGGTATAGATATAGCATAGTTGACCGAAAGAGTGAATGTCTGAGGATGTCACAGGGCATTAAAAATTCAGAGATATAGCCAGGCACTAAATCCCAAAATATGCTGTAAAGGTGGTTTTTCAAAATCAATCCTAAATTTCACTAGCAGTCAGTGAAGTAAAGCTTAAATGGGGGCAATATGCTGTCTCTTCTTGGTCCCTCTAAGCTGATAGTTTGGTGACCTACATCTAATAATTCAGCACATTGACCAGTCATTTCTCCACTTTGTCTACAGAAATGTTGCCCCTATGTGTTTTTTACAGTGTCAAATGACATTAAAAGCAGGGACTTTTAGTGAAGTGATAATATCAAATAGGTACTAGGTACAAGGTTGCCATAATAGAGAAGAGAGACAGCTGTAGCAATGCAGTCAATACAGTCTAAGCAGATTTGGACATTTTGGTAGTAAATTATATTAAATGATATTTGACATATTTTAGGATTTAGTGAATTGACGCCCCTGGATCTGAGAACGTGTGGTGGGATCTATGACCAGGGAAGCCTTGCCTCTTCATGTGTATCTGTTCTATCCATCCTACTTCTATGAGCTTACACACTGCGGTAACAAGAGCAGATGTAATGGTTCAGCTGTCTGCCACCACCTCGGGCTAAACTCTGAACAAGAGTGTGTGTGTTTGCGTGCGTGTGTGTGTCGGATAACCCAATCATGTGTTGCTTGTTGCTCTGAAACTGATGCTCTGTCTTATCAACTCTACCCAGGACACCATCAACAACAACTCTTTAGGCAAGAAGGACAGTTGGAAGGAGTCCCACTCCTCCTCCCCACACATTACAGGTGAGCACATGTGTGTGTTTCTGAGATTCAGGGAAAAAAACAAGGCAGAATGTTAAGCTTAGTTCTAAGTCGGTATAGGCTACAATGAAAAGGTCTAGATTGATGCTGCATTCGTGTCATATTGGAAAGATGGTAAATATGAGCTTCCAATATTGAGCATTCAGATGGGAAATACTACAGGAAAATACTGTTCACATAAGTCATTTTATGATCACAACTCTTAGGACACAACTACTTACTGGATCTTTGGTTTACTATAAAACAGTGATTCTCAACCTTTTTCGTATCAAGGACCCCTAATTTAGTCCACATTAGGGCCACAGACCCCTATTTGATGAGATTTTGTCTGTCAGATTCAAATCTGAGAATATTTTTATTGTTAGATATGATTTTGTCCAGAATTCCATGACTATCTGTATTGTAGGTAGAGAGATAACAGAGAAACTATGATCAAAACAGTCATTTTTCTACATTCTCTAATCGTGTTAACTTCTTGTACATTAAATACTGGTGAAGTTTAACAATTCATCAATTTGCTGTGGACCCCCTGGAACCCCCTCAAGGACCCCTGGCGGTCCCCAGACCCCACGTTGAGAACCACTGCTATAAAACATGAATTGAAATCTAAATAGGTGTGAAAGTGTGAAAAACTGATCAGCAGCAAATAAAGTCTACAGAAAGCTTCAGTCAGGACGTCTTGACGGCTTCAAACAAGTCAGAACACATGAACACTTCTGAATCTTTGCTTTTCCCCATCAAGTCATTCCAACAGTTATTTCCCATATGACATGAACGCAGCATTATACAGACAAGCTCTCTGGCTGCTGCCAATGAGCTGAAATCTTGGCGTCATTTAAGATTCACTTTGTCTCACTTGTTTGGATTCAGTGTAGAAGTAGATGAGGTGCGCTTCAAAGGCCAAAAATGCCACTCTTGCATCATAGCAAGATGATGACATTGATAGACATAGAGTTGTTGCTTTTTTCCCACTTTTAAAACTCATGTGGACTTCATTTCAGCACACATTAAACTTTCAACAAACAGCAACATGGGAAGAAATAATAAAAAGTCTTAAAGTTAATAGGGTATTTTTTTGTTTTCCTAAATGGTTAACGAACAATACTGGCCGCTCTGAGGAGCCATAGTCACCTGTAGTTTTGGACACTTAAGTGGAAATGTTCTGCCAAAGGGAAAAAGCCCTTTAAATCTCTTTATCATGTGTGGATTTTCCCTTTAAGACTCATGTAACTCAACTCCCATCCAGAATCAATTGCTTACTGTACTTTCATAATCCTTCTGTTACCACTGGTTGCCTAATAAATAATCTGCTGCTGCTGCCTTTGTGTGTGTGTGTGTGTGTGTGTGTTAAGGGGATCTAACCCCACCAGACACCCAGCCGAAAGCCGAGGACAAGGTCCGGAACAACTCCCGACGCCCCGCCCCCAAACCCCCCACCGCCAATGGAGCGGTGGACAGCAGAACCAAACCCCACACTCAGGCCGCCGCCGCCGCCGGGGACACGCACTCTCGCTCTCGGGAAAGACAGCCGAACGGCGCCGCGCACACACACTCCGCCGGCGGGCCGAGGAACCAGCGCAGAGGAGGAGGAGGCGGCGGAGGAGGAAGAGGTAGAGGAAGCGGAGGAGGAGGGAGAGGAGCAGCGACCATGAGAGAGAGAAACCTGGGGGAGATCAGAGGGAGGGACGGAGGGATGGGGGCGAAGGAGGACAGGAGAGGGGGGCGGCTGTGCGAGGAGTCCAAGGGGAAGGAGAGGGAGAGGAACGGGCACCAGAAGGCGGCCAGGGAGGCGAACGGACCGAGGGCGCGGGGGGGCGAGGGGAGAGGGAAAGCGGGTCCCAGAGGGGGCAGCAGAGGAGGAGGGGGAGTCAAGGCCAACAACCTCCCTCCCGCCCAGGAGATTTACCTGACTGCCATGGTGGTCCCGCGCACGCCTGTAGCGCCCCGGAACCAGGACAGGACCCAAGACCCAGGTAAATAAATCTGTCAGTTAGTTAGAAAAGAGATTTCCCTTTGACCCTTTAACCCTTTAGGACCAGGGCTTCAGCCCCCATGTTGGCAAGCCTCCACCCTGCTGAAGTGTCCTTGAGCAAGACACTGAATCCCTACCAGCTGCAGTAGTGCTGCTCTGTAGCTGACTCTGACCTCTGACCTCCCTGTGGAAGAGGGGCAAGAGAAAAGAGGATTTCCCTGTAGGATCAATAAAGCATCACAATAATATTATCGATACTACAATAACAGATAACCCTATATATGAAGCCAATATTGGCCTCTTTATAAATATCATCCAGTCAGTGTGGTCCACCTCTGATATGATGGATATGATGCAGTTTGATTGATTGATTTTTTTTTTAGTAGTACATAGCAGAATGCAAATGTGAGAAATGAAGTGTAAAATAGAATAAAAATAAAATAGTAAAATAAAATGAATCAAATTAAATAACAGACACATATCATAACAAGCAGAAATATATAAACAAACAAGCAAACAAATACATAACAAAAATGTTATTTGTGAGGAAAGCATGTGTTATGGAAATAACATGGTAAAAAAGTAAAGACCAAACATTAATTATTATTATTATAATTAATTATTATACTTATTGTAGAATTGATCAATACTACACTGGGTGTCTATGGGAAGACCTCAAGCTGAATTGATTCTAATGCGACATCATGGTCTCATGGCTCCACTCTGACAAGAATATAATTCAAGCGGAAACACTGAATGCTTGTAATTGTTTTGGATTTTTCTAATGAAAATGGTCAAATTTAGAGACGTTGAATATCAGCACAAAATATCAGCTGTCAGTCGCTTCAATCCTAAAAAATATTGGTGTCGGTATCAGTCTTCAGAAATCCATATCTGCTGAAGTCTAAGTACAACCGCAGTCTTCTGCTGCTGGCAGCTGAGCAGCTCTGCTGGAGCGGTTGGCGGGGATAAGTGCATTGCTCAAGGGCAAAGTGATGGACATTGTTGAGAGAGAGTAGCGTGACTCGTGATTCTCCCAGCCAGTTGAGGAATGTGAACAGAGTGGCTTTTAAAGTACTTTGTATCCTACAGTATATGTCATGCACATAGTCTTTATCTGGTCATTCTAATGCTTTGTTATGGTGTAAAATGTGTATGATTAGTGGTATATCGAAATTTTGTTATGCCTGTGCCATTATATCACCATAGTAAAAGCCGGGACCTTTAACATATAACTTAATATGCATATATAGCATGACATATATATGATGTAATCGTAAACCCTGGAATTTATGTCTGCTATCATTTCACACCTACATAATGTAAATACATATATATTTTTTTTTTACTTTCATTCATATATTCTTGTTTAATATGTTATAAATTTTAATTTTGGGTTGTTTATTGCTTAATACCACCCATTTGAGCTTACTCTTAATTAAATCCTATATTTCTTTACTCAATTTCCCCACATGGATCATAAAAGTTTCATCTCATTAATCTAATGAATATCAGCTAGCTAGTTGGCTGATAAGAAGTGTAATTATTTTGCTGTTATTAATTTATTTGAAGTGTTTCTCTCTATCCACCTTGACACTTTATTCTCCAACTGATTTCCAGTGTCCCTCTCTGTATCACTGCCCCCCCCCCCTCCCCTCTTTGCTTTGTGTTCCTATAGGCCAAAACCATGACAGGACCCAGGACTGCCCCCCTGTCCTGTCCCGCTCCAGCAGCGAGGGGGGGTCCAACAGAATGTCCCTCAGCTCAGACACCGAGGGCCCCCCGCCCGGGCCCCTCCATCCCACCCTGCCTGACCGAACCAACCCCGTCATCAGCGAGGAAGAGGGGGAGGGGGATCCGACCCCCTCTGTGAACAGCGCTCCGACCCGCTGCTTTGGAGTTAATGAGAAAAGAGAGAAGGACTGTACCAAGTCAGGGGGCCGAGAGGTGGGCAGTAAAGCCGAGGTGGACGCTTCCAACTCTGCCCCTGCCAAGGGAGGTTCTGTGGCCGGTCGGACCGGACCAAACCGTGAAGCTACGGCGGGGTTGAATTACGACTCTGTGAAATACACTCTGGTGGTGGATGAGCATGCTCAGCTGGAGCTGGTCAGCCTCAAGGACTGTTTCCACAGCTACAGCGAGCGCAACGACGACAGCGATGCAGAGACCGTCTACCAGTCAGCCAATGAGGAGGAAGACCCAGAGTACGAGCAGGAGAGGCAGAGGAAAGAAGAGGAGAGGCAAGGTAATGAGGATGATGCGTTCTTGACATGGATGGATACGTTTTTGTCAGCAAATCTGTGCAGCTGGTTGGGGAAAACACATTTGAATTTAATCTGTATTTAACCAGGCAGCCACACTTGAGTTTTTTTATTCAAGAGAGAGCAGGCCAAAAAACAGTATAACAGCATACAACAACAAAGAAAAATCCAATCAAAATCACATAAAAGAGAGAGAAAAGAAAAAGACAGTAGCCCAGTATCAAAACCAGCAGGCTCATGGGCCAAATCTATTTAAATCTTGACTAAACAAAGCATAGACAGCTCCTTACTGAATCTGCCACAGTTATCAGGTTAAACTCATCATTTTGCAGCGAGTCCCCTGCAGGAGGAGCAGCTAGAGTACATGAAAGCACTTTTGCCTAATTCAGTTTGGACCTTAGCTATAGATAGCAAAAATAATTCCTGTGTCTGCAGACAGTATTTTCCACCAAGTTTTCTAGAGCAATAAGAACACAAATAACGAGGCAGAGCCAGAATGGCTTTGTAGATAAAAATGTCCACATGAGTGGGCACTGATTTAAAATTTTCATAATGAATAGCCAAAAGAATAAAGGCTTTTTAACCTATTTTGAAGTGCCTTGGATCTCTTTTTCCTCATGACTAGAAGAGACATAGAAGAGGAAGGTTTTCCTGAACCAATTAATTCTAGTAGTAATTTTATGAATGGACAGGGCAGGCCAATCAACCTGAGTATACAAGATGAGAGCTTTATAGTGAGTAATACAACTCAATGCTCCATGATGTACGTCAAACGTCAGCAGCATACAGATTTGGAAGATCCATGTAAATATGAAATGTTGCCATGGTTACCATGGCACAAAATGGCACAGACCAGTCTCTTCTAGCGACAAAAGAGAAACATGACTTTTTCCTGAAATACAACTCTAATAACCTCATCTTCAGTTTATTTATAGTATAAGCTGCTAAATGTGTGGCTGCAAGGAAAGGCATCTTTATAGCTGATTTCTCAATGGCTATCCTACATTCTCATACCATGTCCCATATCAGGTGTAAGTTTGGGGGAGACGGGGAAGTGGAAATGAGTAAATATGACTCCAATATATAGCTGTTTGTTATTATTCATTATTTCTGTCAAATCATTCTGTATGCCTTGACTTAAGAGAAGATATATTTTCAACTAATTATTGTACAGAGTTTTAAAAAAAATATATAGTGGTGATATTTACAATGAAAGCAACCAGTCAATAATTGAAGATGTTTGGGAGTTATGAGAATGATAAACTGAATCTAAGCAGAGATATTGGTCTGTTTGTTGGAGCTCAAAAAGCAAAAACTTTGGTGATGTTTTGGAGATGGTGGGAGATTAGAACCTGCCATTGTTGGAGCACGGGTTGGTACATATGTTTTTTTGTCAGTCTACTATGTAGGATACAACTAGACAAAGTTAAGGACTTTAAAATCAGAACACTGTTTTATGTCTAAATTCTAAGGTCCAACTGCCCGGTGCATCGCAATGATGAAATATGCTATTTATACAACAACAACATATAACTGGCTCTTTAACGTGTTTTAATCATTTTAATACAATGGAGTTCTATGGCTGCTGGGACATGGCTTTATTGGGCATCGGCTATATGGACAGGACTTGTTAGCAAAACAAAATGATTGCTGATTTTGTCTTTTTCATAGGATTTGTTGACGTTAAGAAATGCATTAAAAACACCAGGCATAGGGGCGCCCCGGTGGCTCACAGAGTAGAGCGTGTACCATAAGGCTCAGTCCTTCCCACAGCGACCCGGGTTCAAATCCGGCTTGTGGTCCTTTGCTGCATGTCCTTTCCTCGCTCTCTCTCCCATACCTTCCTGTCTCTCTCTCACTATATCTGTCAAATAAAGCATAAAAAAATAAATCTTAAAAAAAACCCCACCAGCCATATCCTTTAACTATTTAACCATCATGTTCAGATTAGTAAAATTAGATTTGATTGTTTTTGATCCTAGAATCAATATCTCTCATATTGGCATAAAGTCATCAAAAATTGAGACAGGCCTTGAAGAATCAAGTCCAAGGGGTCTTACCAGGTTTTGCTGATATGTAGAGCTGTGTGTCATCTGCATAACAGTGGATACTGATATTATGCTTGTGTATCATGTCACAAAGGGGGAGCGCAGAAAGAGAAAAGAGTAGTGGGCCCGATAACAAACCCTGTGGAACACCATTTACCAGATAATGGTCAGTTATCTTATATATGTTCATAAGAATATGCATGGGAAGCATGGAATAAGGCAAAATAAGTTGAAATCAAATTGTTTGTTCGCATTGGTCCTAGTGTCTTTCTCCTACCTGTCTGACCCTTCCTTGTTTTCTGCTCCAAGAGAGGAGGAAAGAGGAGGAGAAGAGAAGAAAGGAGCAGGATGAGGTGAAGAGGAGGAGAGAGGAGGTGGTGAACATCAGCAAGCAGTCCAAGGTGACGTCAACCACGACCTCGGAGGAAGAGGAGTCTAACGGAGGAAGGGCCGGAGCTCCCAGAACCAGGAAGTTCCTCAACCTGTTTGTCAATGGCAGCAGCAATTACAACTCCACTGGTTAGTTTCGTGTTTTAATGCTTAGGGAAACTCGATCAGTTCAATCACTAAATACATTTATGTACAGTCACTGGATAAAGTATTGGGTAGCAAATTATAGATTCAGGGACTTTGCCATAGCTTAGGGTTTAGTGAATTGACTCTGTGGCTTCTTATCAAAGGATGAAAATGAGACAAAAGCACAGACTATTGATTGTGACTATAACATCCATCCTGTATCGTTCAGGCGCTGGGTCGTTCGGTATGTTCTCCTGTGTTCTGGATGGAGTGGAGAGACAGCAGAGCCACAGAGCTGTCTACAGGTTAATACACATCAAGTCGCACACAACCATTGTCTCTATATCCAAATAACTGCATTATCTTGAAGCTGTTCTTTGTGTACGTTCTTTTTAGGTTTGTCCCTCGCCATGCCGATGAGCTGTACCTGGAGACGGACGACCCGGTGTTAATGCTGGCCCAGTCCGAGGACCTGTGGTGCCAGGGTTACAACATGAGGACAGGATCTACTGGCATCTTCCCTGCCTACTACGCTGTCAGGGTGGACAAAGACACCAGCAAAGGTATGTCTCAAATTCCAATGCAAAGAGAGGACATCACCATCCTCAACGACATTCTTGAATCTTGAATCGTACTTTGGCTGGCAAACCTAAGATGTTTCTCTGTTCTCATCTCTCCTCTCAGTCCAGAAAGATGGTTGGATAGAGCAGTTCTTGGTGCGATTCCTGGGTTCAGTTCAGGTTCCCTTCCACAAAGGCAATGATGTGCTGTGTGCTGCGATGCAGAAGGTACACAACCACCAATCTCGGAACCCATCGTCTATCGGTCTGACGACGATTAGACTCTGGGGACAACGGCCAATATTTCGGGGGTTTCCGGTGTAGCCAGCGGACATCCGGGCCAAGACTTCCTCTTCCGTGCGCCGGTCATTGTTTACAGTCCGATTAGCAACTTGAGACGTGACGAGTCAAATTTTTCTCCACACAACACACAAACATTGATACTTTTTGTAGGTGTTTTAGGTCCAGACAACATTTCAGCTAATCTCTATAAACAGATATCTGCATATGAGACGTTGTCTCTCAACTCCATTCTTGCGTCTCAAGTTACTAATCGGACTGTAAACAATGACCGGCGCACGGAAGAGGAAGTCTTGGCCTGGATGTCTGCTGGCTACACCGGAAACCCCGAAATATTGGCCGTCGCCCCCAGAGTCTAATCGTCGTCAGACCGATAGACGAGATTGCACAACCACAGACATTGAACAACACAATGAAAGCCAGAACCGCTGATTAAGAGACTTTAGTCACTGAAATTCCAGCCAACAATTCTTATGTGAAGAAAAGAGGGTCACATTATGACAAAACTCTATCTGTGGCTGGTAGATATTTGGTTTACCATTTGCACAGCTTGACTGGCTTCAGTTTGTCAGAGCAAAGGATTCAAACATACTGAACACAGGAACACATGCTAGCAAGAACTGTAGCTTACTCTCAGTGGCTCTCTGGTGTCAAACCCAAATGTCCTCTGATGATAGCCAGCCACACTACTGACCAAGGTAATTTCACTAGCTCTTAAATGAGTTGAAGGGTAGTATTTCTACCAGAGGAGTGAGTATCTGACTCAAATCCAGTGTGTTATGTAACGTGAGAGCTAGAGCTGTACCTGTCCCAGCTGTAATCGCCATGTTTCCTCTAAAGCCCCTACTGTGTCCAAATCCTTATTAAGAACATTTGGTGCGTAGAGCCGGCTGCCTTAGGTTTAGGCTTATTTTGTTCAAAGGACACTTCCTATTGGTCTTTTGTATTTTCCATTTTATTTTTCAGCAGGGTCACCCGACATTGTAAGATAAGATAAGATGAAACTTTATTGATCCCTGCGGGGAAATTAGGTTACTGCAGCATCAAACGTAGGATAGGATTCAGCAGGGAAAAACAACAGAAATATAAACACGTTAAGTACACTGTGTTGGTTGGAAATATGAGCGGGCAGGTCAATTGATTGATTGATTGATATGTTTATAGGTAGCATGTAACAGGCGGTTGGCGATGCAGCCTCCTTCAGCCTGTGTGCTGGAGGTCAGTGTGAAGGGTCTAAAGATCAGCGTCCAGGACCAGTGTCACTCTGCTGTCAGGGTAGGTACTCTATCTATCTATCTATCTATCTATCTATCTATCTCATCTCTTCCCTATCCCCTATCTTGCCTCCTATTCCTCTCTCTCCTCCTTCTCTCCTCCCCCTCTGTGTCCTGGATGTCAGTCTGAAGGGACTGAAGACCAGCGTGTTTCCCCCTAGAATTTGATTCTCATCAGGGTGGAAAAGTCTCTGAAGCAGCGATTAGACCATCATGGGACACTAAAGCTCAGGGCCACACCTTGCCAAACCCAGCTGATGCCCATGGATTCCTGCAGTAGAAGATCATGGTGCGGAAAATAAGGAGAGCCTTGTAGTTGGGTTAACAACGCTCTCCAGTGGCGATCAGGAGTAACTGCAACTGGACCAGTGGTCAGTCAGTGACAAAACCAATATGCTGTATAATGACCAGCACCCCCTCCTTTCTGCCACCTTGCTACCTTCTCCTCCTTCTTTCACATCTTTCCTTCTCCCTATTCCCTCTTTTTTCTCTCCTCCTCCTCCTCCTCCTCCTCCTCTCTTGTCACATTTATTGGACCCTTTATAAAAGACATAATGGTGATTCTGGCTCCTCTGCAAGTATGGATAAATACCAGAAGGATTTGTGAAGGTTTAGCCCTACTTAAGCTGTTTCACACACATCTAGACAAGCTCATGTTGTATGTTTTTTTTTCTCAGAGGTGTTCCCACCCACCAAGAACTAGAAAATGGAGGTAGGATGGCAAATTTTGGGCTTGAATGATTCAAATAACTCTCTCTCTCTCTCCCTCTCTCTCTCTCTCTCTCTCTCTCTCTCTCAGGGGGACCAGTGTTTCCATTTCTTCCAGTTGAAGAACATCTCATTCTGTGGCTGTCATCCAAAACACAGCAAGTGAGTTAAACCGCTTTGATACAGTTAATCCCTTCCTACACTTGCATGGAAAAAAATGTAACAATATTTTTAAATATTCTGTATTATGAAGAACCACAGTTTTTCAGAGCACAAGATGGCTAACTGGCAAACTTGAATGACAAAGAAGGAACTCTGGTCAAAATATAAATGGCTTCTTTTTTTACTGAGTCATAACCAGGATATCTAACTGCCTAGATCGCTTTAGGCTAGTATGGCTAGTTTGAATGTATGGTTCTTTGGCTCCGCCCACTGAGGTTTAACTCAACCAATCAGATTATTTCTGCCTCCAGAGCAGCTCTGCCTCCCAGAAATGTTTGTAGAACTAAAACTCTAATCTCCAAGTTGCCTGAGTACAGCTTGTTTCTGATGCTGATGATTGCACTGCAGGTACTTTGGTTTCATCACCAAACACCCTGACCAGCAGCGCTTTGCCTGCCATGTGATGATGTCAGAGACGACATCACTTCCTCTGGCCGAGTCTGTAGGGTGAGACCCCCTTCCTCCTCTTCTTCCTCTGCCTCCTTTCTCCTTCTCTGCCTAAGAGTGTCTATTCTATTCTATTCTATAAATATACCTGTACTTTAAATGTATCTGTTGTAAAAGTAGCAATAATTACGCAACAATTTTCTGCTCTAACGTATCGGCACTGACACGACAGCTTATAAAAATGGTAAAATGGTTTGTTTTTTAATAAGCTTTTTCCTCATCATGCAGCATATTTGGACATGGATTAATTTGAAATGGAAATCATCAGCAATAATAAAAATAATAATAAAAAAATAAAAAATAAATAATAATTGGCAGAGAAACTCAGAGAATTGAGAAATAAAAAATGGGAAATAACATGGTACACACTGCTAAATTCCCATACAAACCTCTTATATATTTTTTTTTAGATTATTGATAAACCAAATCTAAATATCAATTTTGTATTTTTTGTTAGCCGGTGGTGATGTTAGTCGTGGATATTTCAATATTTTCTGTCTCTGCTGTTATGTAAACGGTAATAGAGAATGGAAGATAATAATAGAAATATAATAGACTCCTCTTGTGTCCCATAGGAGGGCCTTCCAGCAGTATTATAAGGAACATGTCGGCTACTCCTGTCCCACTGAAGACATCTTTATTGAATAAGACCTCTCGTCCATCCAGACTGTACTGAATACTCACTATGTGCATGTAAGCCTGGTCTTACACCGCAATCTGGACTTCTGCTATATCCTCTTCAAACTACTTGCATGGTGGATTTCTTTCGTTGGCAGCATCCAAGTTTTTTTGGTTTTTTTTTGGTCATGTCACATATAAATACCTCTATGGATGGACGGTATCGCAGTGACTGTGAAGTTCCATGCAGTAAAAAAAAAAAAAAAAAAAAAAAAAATCTGTAACATAAACCAACCAAAACTCAAACACAAATATCAAATATTGGTGTGTTATATAGGCCAAGTGACTGTCCACTACATGCTACGATGACGTTTAGCCCCTACACTTTTCATAGTGGTGTCACTGTGCAACTGAACACACAGATACTGGATGTGCATCTGGTATGTTGAAGCCTTCAGATCTACTGAGCTAATTTAATGCCAGGTTGCTTATCTTCATTTTGTGAACTTGCAGCTTTGCTTTGTACACACATTACAGGTTCTGTGGCTGTGTGCAAGTTTCACACATTTGAAATGAAAAAATCTGTAGCTTTAATTCCAGTTTGTTCAAGTTTTGGACTAATAGCTCCATTGTATAAACTTGCAGCAAATGGTTTGTAGTTGCGTTTAAGGTCACATATAGTTGAGAAATTCACAGACTTTCAAATTTGTGAATTTATTTACAAGTGCGAATAGTGTTGACTTTGAGGAAAAGCTATGATAGCCTTACATGTGTTAGAATGAAATAATGCACGAATATATATGAAGCTATGCAAATATTAAAGCTGTTCTAGGCTTAAGATTTTCAAGATTTTTGCGAGGTTTAATTGAGGCGCTGTAGATTCTCTGTATTTGCCCAAATTAAATTCTGATGTCAGGCATGGTCACTTCTCCACGCAGGAAGTGATGAATCTAAACTTCAGAAATCCAAAGTGTCTCCTAAACAGCGGTGAGCAGCGCTCCATCCAGAGAAAGCTGGACTCACCAACATTAGATCCCTTTGGTATCTTTGGTTTAAAGCATCACAGACCAGCTGGGTTGGTAAACATGAGCGAGTTGTGTGCAGTTCACTGACCTCACCTTAACAGGATTTCTGGGTGTTGAAGTTCAAATTTTTCAAACAGTTACCTCTCGCTGCCACTAGGAGCCGCCAACGTGCAAAGTTGCCTAGCGCAGCTTTAAGTTACAAGCATGCAAAATGCATTCACGAGTATGCGAACTGGAATTACAGATGTTTTCATTGCAAGCGTACTGAACTTTTGCACAACCACGGTACCTAAAATCTGAGTACAAAGCAAAGTTGCAAGTTCACGAAATGACACAAATAGAAATCTTCTGTCATTAAATTAGCTCCGTCCTGGATCCCATACAGTGAAGACGGGCTTCCTGCAAAACAAGAGAGAGACAAGAGAGTCTTTTTTTTCTTTGGGACCCAAAACTCATTAAAAATACTACTATTGTTAATCAGTTGGGGGACAGCAAGAACCCCAACAGCCCCAAATAGTTTAAAACACAGTGCTTTGAAGGGATGTACGATAAACAAATGGACCTGCTTGTGTGTTTGCACAGATGAAGATAGACTAGTGTTAATGAGTTGAGAATGAGATGTTATTAGTAGAATTCTATACCTTTGCCGAATTCCCCTTGTGTGGAATCGGCCTATTTCTTCGGACCCCCCCCCGCAAACTTGACAATCTACTGTTAAAGACCTTCGGAGTTTCTCTGCGAAACTCGCGGATGACGTTAAGGTCGAGTGCCTAATTTCTTCTTCTTTGCTGCTTGATGTTCCTTTTTTCTTCCAAATCTTGTCGAGGAAATCCAAATGAGGCTCTAAATACGAATCCGTTGCCCGGGGTCTTCCGGGGTCGCGGCACTTCTCCTTTAACTTGATAAAAAAAACAAAAAAACAGCAAAGGCCCAAATGACGCTGTGCAATTTTAAGAGGTGTGCAACAGAAAACGGCCGGGTGGGATGTGGGATCACTGTGCAGTCATGTCCATCGCTGTCCACGTCTTTCTCATCTCAGACTTCTTTTTTCTTTTTACGTTGCCTGCTCAAATCTGGGACCAAAGTCAAAGCCGGGGTCAGTTCACGCAACATTCCCCTCCGTTCAAAAATGGAAATACAATCTGCAACTGCGTTCATTTTCCGTTTTTTTCCTCAATCGGTTGGAAAAACCAACCCTTAAAACGTCACTTTTTGTCCGCTTGACGAACCGACTGCACTAACAAGTGAACTGAACCCAGCTCAGCTTTGAATACTGATCCACGATCACTTCTCGGCTCACGCGATCGTACGAACTTCTCAAAATCTTACAATAAAGAAATCAGACTGTGTGATTTAAAGTGGTGCTGGCAGTAGATTTACACCGGAACAGAAAAATCTGATTTTAAATCCTATGTGTAGCACAGACCTGGATGTCTAAACAAGGAGAATTCAGTCTCCATGTGGTTTCTCCTAAATTTCGACATAAGAAGATCAGATCCCAACCACAAAAATTTACATATCTGAGCTTTTGGTCCCTTGTAAATCCAGCCAGTGAGAAGACATCTGTATAACCGGTCTAATAAAAAACGATGATATCAAATTTGAGCAGGTAAAGCCAATGGAAATGAAGCCTGGTCCGCTGTGTATTCTAAAAACAGTGCCTATTTTTTATGTGTAGTGATGATGACTGTACTCGGTATTAACTGTTGACTTCAGATGGCTCCGATCACAGAATCTAAATAGATACGACAGCCATTCAAATCTGTATCTGCATATGGCTTGGTGCACCTAAGATGGCTGCCATTGAGTGTTTAATAATTCAGACTCAGAAAGCTGATATATTACCATGGTTATGACTAGGGTGAGACTGATATATGGAGCCGATATTGTGCTTTTTTATCAAAAATGGGATATGGTCCAGTCAGTGTCATCCACCTCTAATATGATGCAGTTTGATTGATTACATATTTATTGTAGAACTGATTAATATTACATGGGTTGTGGATGGGAAGCTCTTAACCTGAATTGATTCTAATGTGACACTTTGATGGGATTCTGCACAAGTATGCATGAATATATTTTATTATTATTAGTAGCAGTATTACTGTTACTATCTTGGGTTTCAGTGGAGAGTTTTAGTGTCCTTATGGTCTGAATGCTGTTTAAATGCTGTTTCAGAGGCTTTTCTAGCCAGACAAGAACAAAATTCTGGAGTAAACAATGCTTGTAATAACATTTTTAAGATTTTTTTTGCCATTAAAATGGTCAACTTTAAAGATTCAATGAATACCTTTCAGTGTAAAAATAGTGAAATTTAAAGATATTGAATATTGGCACAGAATATCAACTAATGTGACATTTTAATCGGATTACATACATACAGTATGCATAATAATTCTTACTCTTACCATCATCCTGGGTTTCAGTGGAGAGTTTTAGTGTCCCATGATGGTCTAAATGCTGTTTCAGAGGCTTTCCCATCCTGACAAGAATAACATTCTTGGGGAAATACTGAATATTTGTAAGTTTTTTTGGCATGAACATGGTTAAGTTTAACTATACTGAATATCTGTGTAAAATATCAGCTATCGGCAGCTTCAAAAATAAAAAAAATATCGGTATCTGCCTCCAAAAACCCATAATTACTTCTAGTTAAAACATGATTTCACATCTCAACTTTCTGAGTCTTCATGTTCGGTCCACTACATGCTCATTTCCATGACAGATTCAAATCCTGTACCAGCCATCCTAGGTGCACCAAAGGAGGTTGTTCTGCTCCACCAGAAAGTGTCCTTTCTATCTATTGCAGTTCTGTGATTCTAACGCCATTGGGATCTACTGTATATAACTCATCAATATAGATATATCCTGTATAGATATGTATGATGTTTGTATAGGAGTTATTATTGTATGCTGTTGGTTTGACCAAAACCTGGGTGTATCACCGCATGATATCAATGTTGTAAAGATGTAGACAAGACACACAAGATGATGATGATGGTGATGATGGTTATTCTTGTCAATAAATCACGTTTACAACTGCTCTCTGCTACAGACTTACAAATTAGAAATGGAATACATGTGGTTCTCTAAGAGCCAAAGGATCCTCAAGAGTTTTTTGACAATATAAAACATTAAGTTTCCTATGTTTGTATTAATGATTCTGAAGACTTGATTTGCATTGGGCTACTTTAACTAGAGCCACCCAGTCTGTGCTGGGATGTAAGAATCAATATGGAGAAACTATGGAGTCCTAGCAGGAGTTAGAAATTAGTTTTACTCCAGTTTTACACCATAATATTTCAGAATATACAGAAGTGATGTGAATTTGTTAGAAAATATACAGAACTACTTCAGCCAATTGAGGAATCAAACTTGGACCCACAACAATCATCCAGATGTGATGAAAACAAATAGTATGTTTTTGGGATAATGTGGCTATTTCATATGCTGTTCATTCAACCAATGAACAAGTCAGTAGGCATTTATAATATTTGTTGTTTTTTGTGACTACCATAGAAATGCCTTGCTCTGATCTCTATGGACACAACTTTGTCCCCTTGTTTGATTCAATACCAATTGGAAATATCATAAATAAATCAGTTAGCAGTCACTTAAGCCTGTGATGTCCAACTGAAATTTTCCATATCAGACATCACAGTTACATCTTTATTATTCGTGAAGTCAGTAATGATCATCATACATTCAGCATCATATACACCTACCAGACTTCATATCACATCGTTAAATCAATAAATATGTATTGAATAAATATGCATTATAAACAGAGCTCATGCTTGAGCTGTAAGCTCCGTAGGTTAACATTGTGGTCATGAGGAGAGAGGAGAGAGGATTCATTATTATTCCAAAATTCTGCTTCTGTGTTCAGTCTGTTCATGTTTTAGGGTGATGGTTGGAAAAGATGAAGTTGCCTTTAACAGTTTCAGAAACAACAAAAATGACTATATATATATATATATATTACTTTCCCGTTACACTCTCAAAACCGATGACTGCATCACTTTGTTCCCTTCTAAAATTAGGATAAGTGAGTTTCCAAACAGCATTGATTTCCGATGTTGTTGTCGTCCTTTTACTGGAAAAGTCAGATAAGTCTGAACACTCGGAGAAAGTCAACCTTTCTACCATTTCTCAGCAAAGTAGTTTCAGGGGTTTTTTCCAATGTGACGACAATAACATTCTGGGGGAAACACTGAATACTTAATTTTTGTGGATTCTTGTGGAAGGTCAAGATACTAAATATCAGCTATCAGCAGCTTCAAAACTAAAATATTAACATCAGTATTATCAGCCTTCAAAAACCCCATTGGTCAAACCCTAGTTGTAACTGGAGTATTATTACTGAAATTGAAACAGCAATTTGTTACGCTACTCATTAATGGAAAAGTAATATTACAACCATCCAACAGCGATGGCAACATAAACATTTAACTGAGAGTATTTACAGTAAGATGGCAGATGACGGGTCACGGAGAGGTGAAAGGTCAGAGGTTAAGGGTTCAAAGGTCAGTTCTCGGAGGAGTCGGTCTCCTCCGTGGAGCCGTCGCTCTCCACCTCCATCTTCCTCCTGTGGTGGATGTTCCTCCTGGGGGAGGCCTTCCTCTGCACCTCCTTCAACCCCCCCACCGCACTGCCGCTGCTGTTGCTGCCTGGGCTGACCGAGATCTGGGAAATGCTGGACAGGAGAGGAGAGGAAAAGAAAAGCAGGAGAGAGGAAAGGAAAAGGAAAAGTAGGTTAAAATGTGTGATCTTGTTATGATATAGTCAGTATGTGTAGTATGATATAGTCACTTGTGTGATACACATGTCTGTTGATATAGGCTGCATTTATGTGCCGGAACCTACAGTTCTCTGTGTGTGTGTGTGTGATCTCACAGTTTGTCCAGCTCCTGGTCCATCTCTGGGTCAATCAGCAACTCTGTCTTGTTGGGCAACGCTCCTGAGAGAGAAAGAAGAGGAAGAAAGAGAGGATTTAAAAATGTAAAAGGTCCTGTGATCTCCAAATTACATAGATTTGATATGTAGCTCTATTAACTCTTTATCAGACTATTTAATCTATAATTATGATAATAAGGCACCAGTGTACGTGTTGATGGTGTCAGCAGTAGTAGCAGTAGTAGTAACAGTACTAGTAGTGGTAGTAGTAGTAGTAGTAACTGTGGTAGTAGTGGTAGTAGTGCTAGTAGTAGTTGTAGCAGTTGTAGTAGTAGCAGCAGTAGCAGTAGTAGTAACAGTACTAGTAGTAGCACTACTAGCAGTAACACTAGCAGTAGCAGTAGTAGCAGTAGTAGTAGTAGCAGTAGTAGTAGTAGTAGTAGTGTTAGTAGTAGCAGTAGTACTAGCAGCAGTAGGAGTAGTAGTCGCAGTAATAGTAGTGGTAACATTAGAAGCATTAGTAGTAGTAACAGTAGTTGTAGTAGTAGTAGTAGTAGTAGTACTAGTAGTAGTAATAGCAGTAGTAGCAGTAGTAGTAGTAACATGTAACTTACCTATGTTGTGGTTGATGGTATCATGTTTAGCCAGGCTCATTAGGAAGCTGTAATAAGAGACTTTATCAGTCTGTTCCAATATTTCTCTCATACAGGACCTGGGAGGACGACTGCACACACACACACACACACACACACACACACACACAGAAAAAACAGCTAGTACAACACACACCAAACCTGGTACCACAAGAGCTGAGAATCATTACTGCCATTTGTGTTAACCTGCTGATGGGAGGAATACTCTACAACACCAGGACAATTCAGAGAGCGTCAGATAAGTTATCAGTCAGAAAGTAAACAGTAAAAGAGTGTGGATTTGGCAAAGGCTGTCTGGTACCAGTAGTGAGGAATGTATATGTGTGTGTGTGTGTTTTACCTATGTTTAAACCTGTCACAGAGTGCATCTATACACTGTGCCAGTGTGGACGGGTCCACCCCGCCCTGCTGCTGCCCCTCCTTGTCATTCTCCTCTGTGGCCAGAGGGGGGAGCTGCTCTATGGAGGTGGAGGTAGGGACGATCACTGTGTTGGGACTCTTCCCTGATAACAGATCCTGGTAGATCACCAGCACACTGTCCAGGAACTCTGCAGAGACACATGGGTCGAAAGTTGGTTGGGACAGATGGGGTTAAAATTGGTTTACTTGAGTTTATAATCTATTAAGAAATAATTAAAAACAAATGCTCTATCATTAGCAAATGAATGACAATTAGGTTATGGTTAGGGCTGAACTGATTGAATCAAATGTATACTAATCCTAGTCCTGACACATATAGACAATAACTGTTTTGTCATCAGTACCTTGGTAGTAGAACTGCAGCTGGAAGGCGTAGAGGAAGTCGGAGAAAGACATCAGGCAGTCAATGGCGTCGTCCATCAGAACAATTCTACAAGAGGACAAACAGTTACATCAGTTTACACCAGTCTGCTCTCAACCAGTTCTTCCCAGTGGTGTAGTGGTAATTCAGGAGGTGCTATACCACTGAGGGTTGTTGGCTATACTGGGACACCACCATCCTATTGATTTAAGGTGAGATAAGATGAAACTTGAATGATCCCTGTGGGGAAACTGAGTCGTTGCAGCAGTGAAAAGTAATAGGATACAGCCAAGAAAAATAGAATTTAAACAGGAATAGAGCAAATGGGGGCATAATTACAATGTTATACCATATTAAGTAGAAATATAAGAATGAAGGAATGAAATTGCAGGAATTACAGCATGTATGCAGGGTGTGCAAAATATCAGCAGTATACTCTGACAAAGAAAAAACTAAAAGAATAACATGTATGACATGAAAAGACTAAAAAAAACCCATTAGATCAGCTTTTTTCACTCTCATCGACCTATAGCAACAGCAAAATCAAGGTAAAAACAAATGGCAAGTAATAAAAATGAAAAACGAACACATCTTAAGTGTGAACACCATTCAATTGATACTTAGTAGAAGCATCTCCTGCTTTGATAACAGCAGTCAGTCTGTTTGGATAAGTTTCTATAAACTTATCACATGTGGATTTAGGAGTTTTCTCCCATTTTTGTTTGCAGAGGAGTCCAAACTCATTCAGCTTGCAAGGGGACTTTCCTATGCAACTCCTCTTTAGGTCAATCCACAGATTTTCTATAGGAAAAGATTGAGCTCATCTGATATAGCGTGGTAGAGTAAAGTAGTGGCATGCTATGGTAAAGAAACAAACCTGTGACCTATTTGGGTTGTGATCCACAGTTTAAGAAATCCTGGTCAATGCAGTTCTTTAACACAGTAAAAAGTAGCGAAGTATGAGAATAGTGACCAGTGTCTACAGTGTGTGAGTGTGCTGACCTGGCTGCACTCTGCACCATCTCCACTGGGAAGTCGGGACACAGTAGCTGCAGCAGAGACCTGTACTCCAGCATGGACAGTAAGTCTGAAATACCACAAGAAGTAATGCTGATATAAGATGCATCATATAGGCCATTTGCAAGGTGGCTACTAAATCCTGATTTATGCACTGTTATAAAAAAAGAAAAAAAGAAAACAACAAACAGTTTCATGACATAAATTAGTTTCAAAGTAACTCATAGTCACAACTTAATGGCTACACAAGCCATTATGCAGCTGTAAATGAAACAAAGCTACAGAAGAACAGCTATTTTTCTGCAAACAGCATATTTTTTCAGTAATTCTATGCCATTTTGCAACTCAAAAATCAAGAACAGGTTTCATCACATTTTAATGGCAATCGAGTTGACTGAAATGCCAAGTATCTGCTTTAACTACTAATTATACTACTAATTAGTCGTAGTCACATTCTAATTAATATCTACTATGCCTCTAGTAAGGACTTTTCGAATTTAGGAATAAACTTAGGGAACATTTTATTTGAAGTGGTGCTCATAAGGCATCATAAGCACATTGTGAGTTTATGAGAGTTGTTATGATATTGTTTGATGTGATGATGAGGCAACATGATATAATAAACACATTGTGGAAAAAATGTAGGGTGTTGAATACTTTATGAGGCAACTGTATGTTTAATTACATGATATAAAAGTGAATGTGATTTTCTGATTTTTGGCTGATGATTATGTTGCTTATAATCTGTTTGCAATGCATCATAATGCTCTTCCAAATTTCTTATCCAAATTTCCTCATAGCTCCTGTAATCCTGTCATGTAATCTAGTATGGGCCGTATCAACACATCAGATAACAACATCTATCATAAGTGTAGCTTAATATATAGCATTACAGATTACAATGACAACATATACATTCACAACTGGTGCAGGGAACAGGGCAGAGCTTTAAGCCGACAAATTACAAGACCTAAGAATACATAAACAACAATTTCTTCTTAATTTTTTCTTTCTTTCTCTCTCTCTCTCTCTCTCTCCTACCGCCACTCTTGCCGATCTGCCTGTAGCACCTCCAGAAGACTCTGACGAAGGAGGCTCTGTTATGGGGAGTGGCCCTGATGTAGTTGTACTCTCTAAAGAGGACGTGGTTGCTGTTCTTCACACTGCTGAAGCTGCAAACACACACACACACAAAAATGACAAAAAACACATGAAATGCACTTTCCTCCCAACCTCAAAGCTAGTGTGATCAGCAATATATAACTATGTGTCAGCAGCATGTTATGTAAAAGACAGTTAGGTCACATTCACAACCACCGATGTTTTCAAGGACCTACACAGGAGCCCTGCCAATACCGAAGCAATTGATATGTATGTATCTCTATATTGTATATTGTTATGGATATGAATGGGTGCAGTGGAGTGTAACGTACTATTCAGCAAAGTAGCGGATCACCCCGAACTGCGTGTACTCCTCTTTATGTTCCAACAGCTGAGTCACTGCATCGCTCAGGTAGAACAACACATTAGTCTCCGCTAGAAGAGACACACACACACACACACACGGTTAGAAAGAGACAGAAGGGAAGAGGAGAACAATGAGTTGATTGCTCTGATAATATCTTGCCAGCATATTGATTTTCAATGGGACACAGAGGGATGGATGGATAGCTGATGAATGATGGATGGAGGTATGGAAGGGAAGAGGAAACGAACTGATGGGATGAACACAGTGACAAATGACTGACAAGATATTATTAACGTTATTTGGTCAAGTGCGAGTGTGAGTTTCCAAATTAGTTTATGGCAATTTTGCTTGATCTTTGCTCTTCCATATTATGATAAAAACTACAATATTCAATTTGGACTCACTCCGGCTGATATATGGAGAGAGTCACCTTACTAAACCCAACTGACTCCCATGAATAGGACCAATACAAGCAAAATAGCGTAATTTCAGTACAAGGCAAGCTAACGGCGTTGGCTACCGTTAGCTAGCAACACAATAATGCTGGAGTAACGTTACTTAGCTAACGTACCTAGGTATTCGTCAACGGGGACGGTCGAATTAAAACGGTTCATTTTGGTCGTCATTGCAGGAGCTAGCGTTCATTTAACGGCTGGTGAGCTATGTCGGGTGTATGTTGATGTAAACTAATAATTGTCTAGCTACAAACACGCGTTAATAATTTCATTTCTACAGCAGTTTCGCTAGCTGCCGTAGGACTGCCTGTCTCGAGATGGTGGGCTTCCATGGAAACAGCGGGTTGTTGTGCGTTACATTAATGAAGTCCCCCCGAACAACATGGTCAGCTGAAAGGTTCCTACGTTATGTTCTGTACGGAGATGATATAAATAATAATAATAAACGTAACATTCATAACAATAATCAAGCATACTCATAACGATTACAACCATAAAAATCACAATCATAATAATAGTTGTAGATTATCTGAGCACTTTACAAAAGTAGTAAAAAATACATAAAATTGGCAGCAAAAGCAATGAAAGCGCTTGAGCTGTTGTATTTCAGGTGTCTTTGTACATCGTCGGTCTACACATTAGTTGGAATATCACAATAATACTAATTAATTTTTCCAGGGGCATAGTTGTAATGTTGTAATGTTGATTCATTAAAGACTTGCAGATTTAAGAGACTAGGAGACAATTCAAATAACCCAAAGGCAACATAGTGTGAAAAATTGGATGATTGGATGGAACAAGAAGAGTCAATAAGTTTTAGCAAAAATACTACATTATAATTTTAAGATTTTAATATATATATTGATTTTTTTTATTACATTTTGTTATATTATATTATTGGCGTTTGCTACATTATAGGCAGTTATTAGCCTACATTATAGGCATCTACACACCTATAACAAAGATGTAACACATTTAAAACATTTATTAACTATCAAACTCTATTCAACAATTTATTTAATACTAAGAGAACAAATGAAAGTATTATACTTGGCTGAAAAGTACATTCCGTTGTAATACAATAAACAATAGGCCTATAAGAAGTGCGTAAGAGATGTTAAAAAGGAGAATTCATGCATATTCAGACTATTGAATATACATATTCCTTTTACAATGGTGATGGGCTCCCACAGGAACCTGAGCACAAAAGCATATGTAGGCTATGTATACTAGTTTTTTCAGCTTTTTCCTCCAATTATTTTATTTTATTTTATTATTCATCGCCATAACACCAAAGCCCAGTTTAAGAGAGTGATGTAGTTTCAGGGTGGTGCCCCTCTCCGCCGGCCCTCCCTCTGTCTCTCCGCCCTTGGAGGCGTTTCAAAGAGTTGCATCAAGCTAGACACAGACGTCTAGCATGATACCGGAAAAGGGCGTTATTTTGTATTTAAAATTACATTTGTCACTTTCATAAAAATAGATACAAAAATCCATACATCTGTATTTAAGAATATGAATTTACTTAATATACCTCCTCAAACACAATTTATGTGTTCTCACTTTGATACTTTGTATTAAACATAAAATGTTTCTACAGCGTAAATTATTGTTTTATTTTGAAAATTATAACCGGAAGTTTGATCTTGTATTCTGGTTGGCTTGACGCTAGCTTTCCAAACCTCGGTTGGGCTCCTCCGTAGTGATCCCATTATCACCTCCATCCGACTAGACAGCCAGCATCATATTGTCTCCTCCTAGATACGCGAACAGGTAACCAAGCAATGTAAAATAATCTCCTTATTTTACGTAACATTCTTATTTAACTCTGAGCTAGCATGCTACGTTGTTGTGTTTCTGTAGCTGTCGTTGTGAGCTGCGTTGTCAGGCCTGGCTGTGTTGTTGCGGATGGAAGGTTAGCTTACATAGCCTTGTTTCTAAGTAGCTAACACTGTCTAGCTAACGGTAGCTACCGTCTGTTGCAAACAATATGGTCTCATTTTATGCATTTGCTGGATGTGTATTCCTCTCTACACTATATATAAGGCGCATAATGGTCACCAATGTTAGCTAAAAAAGGATTGCACTTTGTATTCAAGCGGGTTAAACCAGTATGGGGAGGAAAGGGTTCGGGTTGCTAACGCTAACTAGGTTACTAACTTAGCTACTGTTACTGTTGTTGCTAGTTAATGTCGCTACACTGGTAACGTTATGTTCACGTCAAAAGATTGTCATCTAACTAGTAACTAACGTCAGCCAGTCAAGCCAGACGATATACCCCACTCCCAGTTTGACTAAAATGGAAATAGCATTGTTGGCAAGCAGTGAGATGGTTAGATAATAACATAGCTTGTAAACGCTAACCTAAAATTTGATTATGATACACTATTGTGATGGCCGAAGGTGCAGTCAAATTTCTGTGTGCACAATGTTAGTTGTGCATAGATTGTGGATTGCTGTCTGACTATGTGGAGTCGCATTTTTGAATATTTGGTCTGAATCTGGGATCTGGGCTCCGTCAAGACCTGCTGTTCCTTCTGCTATGGAGAGAACGACGTGCCAAACTCCATTCAGAAATCTGACAGTAAATTCTGACAGTTGAATTCAGTATACATCCAGTACTCCAAGAATCACTCAAATCAAATCTCAACCTTAAACTTGCTTCGCTTGCTACTCCCACAGTCTCCATCTACCAAAAAAACACTGTGGTGGGTGGCAGCGAGCAGTGACAGCCAGTTCTGAAAGTTGAGATTTTATCGGAATGACGTGCTGCTTGGTTGATCAGATGCATGGGGAATTCACCAGTGCAGCATGATGACTCTTAAAAGCTATCAAGTCATGTTCTACCAGATATGTACCTTTATCAGCCAGCAAGACCACAGTAAACTGGTCGATTTTTGAGTTGAGTTTGGCGCGACTGAACGTCTACCGCCCTGTTGTCTGATGTTTTGTTTTGATTGCTTCACATTTGTGGCAAGTTTACTCGTATTTATGAATTGATGAACTTGGCTGTTTTTTCTAAACCATAGCATGGGACCCACACAGATTATGGCTTTGTTAAGGGGGTCTCCACAAGCATACTGATGGGTTTTAATAAGCATGGATTAAGTTTACCAAGAATTAAGTTTACCAAGTATGGTTGCTGGGCTGTAAATGTTGAACCCCCCCCCCCCCCCCCCTCGCTCTAAGTCAACTGTATTTTGCTGGGATGTGGATAAGGATGTCTTCAACCTGTTTACTAGATCAATATGAAATCTGAATCCGTAGCCCCTCCCTGAAAGTGCATTAGACAGTCACATGTGAATGCTTTCATGAGGAGGTGTGTGTGTGTGAGAGAGAGAGAGGGTGTGACTGAATAAATGAATTCACAGGGAGTTGCCTGTGTTGACAGAAATTGCAATTAAGTCATTTTAGCTGAAGCTGTCACCCAGGACTTGGAATGAGCGAGCGAGACCGTTTCTTTTTCAGCACAGGAGAATTTGCTCGATTTGGATAGAGTTAAAAGATTTTCTTTTTTGATCGTGCATAACGGCAGAATACCTTGTGCGGAAGGTCACCTGAAACGCTTTTCACTCTGAGAAGAAATCGCACCCTCTTGCAAGTTGGAATTTGCTGTATATGTAATAGCGCCATTTTGATATTTTCGGTGGTTCATTTTGCAGTCTCGGGTGTAGCAGCAGTGTTTCATCCAAACAAAGCCGTCGTAATAATTTGCATGTGATTTGCTCCTGTGCAGTGTTGTTGAATGTCATTGTCCGGCAGTGGTGTTGCTGATAGACGGCTGCAGTTGAACATCATATTACTCCGATGAAGTTTGGATTTTAATAGATTCTCATAACACTGCTCCACCGAGGCCAACGTTTCTGGGTTGATTTTGCAGCGTTCACTTGTTTGTTTGTCCAGGATTTCAATTTTTCTTTGGACACAAGCCCCCTCATTAATTTCTAATGGGATTTTCTGTTTTCCAGCATTTCCACTGAAATTTCCTCCTGATTTGTTGTTGTTGTTGTTGTTGTTGTCCTAAATGCATGCCATGTTAGACACTTGATAACCTCCCGGAACTGAGAGTTGTTGACTGGAAAGTGAGGTCAATGAAGACGGCTCTCTAAAAGCCGTCAGTGCATGCAGCCAGAGCCGTGACAGTCCACATAGAGTTTGAATCAATTCTTGGTTGACATTTTGTCAAGTGTCTAGGATGACATTGCTATATTTATATTCAGTGGTTAAAGATTTATAACTGTCAGTGTCACATTGTTCATGAATAAAATTGCTGCAGTTTTACTTCTCTGACAGTGTTAAACTTGTGGATTTGGTTGCTGCTCTTTGGAGGAAAAGGGGACCTAAAATCCTCTGGGTGCAATTCCAAACCTGCTATTATGATTAGCATTAGAGGGAGTTTAACTGCAAATGGAGTGCATTGGATTCAACAGTTTTTTTTTGGTTGATAATGCTGTTGTTGTTTTCCCAGTTGAGAACCTTTGGGGAAGCCCACCCCCAGAGTGGCCGCCATGGGGGACGATAGCGAGTGGATGAAGCTTCCCATCGACCAGAAATGTGAACACAAGGTGACTGACTCACTGACGGGCGTTTTGTCCTGAATGGCATTCCCTTCACGCCCATTCAGTCCATTCAGAAAGTAGATTTTCTCCCTTAGTCAAATGAAACACTTTCGACTTAAGAAGGCTGATCCAGAGAACGGTCAAGCGCTCCGTCTCGTCCAAAGCAAAACCTGAGACTGAGTGCTCTCTCACGGGCAACTGAATTATAGATCGCATTTGCTTTTGAGGTCTGATTGGTTTAGTGGGCCAGCATATAAATCTCTGGCCTAGCTAATGGGTTCCTGCCTCATCAGCTGGTATGTGGCTTATCTCTGAAGTGTTTCCCCTTCTTTTCCCTTTTCTGGAAAGGTCCCCCCATTATACATCATTATAAAATGATACGCATCCGTTAGATTTACTGATCCCCTGTAAACCAAGCAAGCGCAAGCACATGTAAAAATGCTTCCCGTTAATATTTCTTACACACTCGCTACATTTATTGTTGATTCAGACCCCCAATGTAATTTATAGTTTACAGGGTCTAAGCCAATCAAAACAAAACAAAACAATGGCTCTGTGTCACACAGGCTCCTGATTGGCTGCTTCTTACACTGCTCCACACAAAGCGGTAGCATCTAAACCTCTGCCTGGATGCTTAACTAGCCAGACGTTAATTGAGGAATTTATTTAAACTTTCTGCCCCGCATGCCATTAACCAAAGCTAGCTCGAACTTACTCACACTCCCCTTGAACTTTTAACGGGGGGTGGGAGCATCAGAGGGGAGGCAGGGGCAGCTGTCTTCCACTTTAAAGGCCGCCGACTGACAACAGTGAAGGCAGTCCGGCTCTTTTTAAGGCTTCATGAGCCCAGACGAGCCCTCGCCTTAAGCTCACAAATGATCATGAAAGGCAAACCCGACAGTATCTCTTCAGCAAACAATTAGCCTACTGTAAGATCAGAGGGCAGTCAGAGTGGAGAATGAGATATGTAAGAGATGAGGTTCCATTATGAATGTAGGTCACATCCCCCGGTCTTTTCTTCCGAACATCCCTCCACCTTCCGGTCTAGAAACTGGAAAGACTCTTTAAATTTGTATGTATCTGTGTGTATATGTGTATCCAGTTTCTATTTCTCTCTCTGTCTAGGAAGCCTGGCCGCATGGTTATAATGAAGCCCCGAGGCTGTTTATCTAACTTTCTCTCTCTCTCTCTCTCTCTATCTATGTCTCTCCTCCCTACACAGGTGTGGAAAGCCCGTCTGAACGGCTACGAGGAAGCGCTGAAGCTCTTCCAGAGGATAGAGGACGAGAAGAGTCCGGAATGGGGGAAGTACCTGGGGCTGATAAAGAAGTTCGTCACGGACTCGAACGCCGTGGCCCAGCTGAAGGGCCTGGAGGCCGCTCTGGCTTTCATAGAGAACGCACACGTAGCTGGCAAGTAAGTAACAGCACTAATCACAATGATAAACTATACATGAACCCAGGATATCCGCTGGAAAGTCTTTATCTAAATTAAAGGAATTAAAATGTCAAATACAGTCAGTTCTTTGCGCTGCACTACCTGAATTTGCATCTCATAAAAATTTCACCACTCCTTTTTTTTTTGGGTTGCTAGTACATTCCTATGAGCTCAGATTTGATTAACTCCTCCCCAGCGTACCGGCTGAGTAACCCGACGCCCCGGCTGATTGTTATTTATGGTGAGAGGCCCCGGTATTGGATCCCGCTAATAACGTATGCGTCCAGCTCCAGTTAAAGTCTATTGTGCCAGCGAGACGGGCATGCGGGACAGGCACAACACATTTGTTTTTTTGGGGTCAACAGACGCGGCCCGTTTGCCGAATAAATGAATCAAGAAATAGAAACGGGCAGTAAGCCAAGATTAAGGTTAAGCAAGGTGGTCGGACTGCAAAATTGAAGGCCTTCCAACTAAAGAATGAAATGGGTTTTTTTTCAGATGGTGGTCTTTGCATATATTATACCAAGTGACTTTTAGTTATAAGCCTTTGTGTGGAAGTCTGTACCGGTCAGACAAAACTTTATATTTTGACTAATACAGTTTGGTGCCAGATGTACTTTGCAAATAGAGTTATAGATGACTTAGACTGATATAATCGTTTTCCAATATTAAACATTGGATATTGGCCAGTCCACCGATATGACGGATGTGATGCAATTTGATGGTGTATTTTTTTATGTGCAATTGATCAGTTCTACATTGGTTGTCTATGGGAAGCCCTTAACCTGAGTTGAATTTAATGAAACATTTTGATCGGATTCCACACGAATATGCATGGATTTTGTTTTGTATGGATTGTGTTGTTTTTGTTATTATTACTATTAACTTGGCTGGGCGATATGGACAAAATCAAATATCACAATATTTTTGACCAAATACCTCGATATCGATATTGCGACAATATTGTAGGGATGACTATTGGTGCTTTCACAAAATATTTACCCAATGAGATTGATTTGATAAATAATCATCAGTAATGTGGATATAATGACTAAGTGGGTAAAGGCAAATAATAGAACAGCTAGAACAGTCTGGTAAGTTCAGAAAATGACATCACTTTACTGTAATGCAGCCTTTAAAACCAGGAAAAGACAACACTGATGCCATATCATGATATTACGATATCCAAAATCTAAGACGATATCTAGTCTCATATCACGATATCGATATATTGCCCAGCCCTAGTTCCAGTAGATATTTTTTGTGTCCAGTGGTCTATATGCTGTTTCAAGGGCTTTTCCACCCTGACAAGGATAAAAGTCTTTGGGAAACACTGAATACTTGGATTTGTTTTGGAATGAAAATGGTCAAATTTCAATTTATCTAATATCCCGCGTGTATCATCTTTCAAAAACCCATATCCGTCAAACCCTAGCCCATAATATGAGTGTCTCCTTCCATATGTCTAGTGTGTTCTGAGAGTTTTGCGTCTCCGCCCTCCGCTGCAGGACGACGGGCGAGGTGGTGTCGGGCGTGGTGACCAAGGTGTTCAACCAGCCCAAGGCCCGGGCGAAGGAGCTGGGCGCCGACATCTGCCTGATGTACATGGAGATCGAGAGGGCCGAGGTGGTGCAGGACGAGCTGCTCAAAGGGCTGGACAACAAGAACCCCAAGATCGTGGTGGCCTGCATCGACACGCTGAGGAAGGGGCTCAGGTCAGCACCATTGCGTTTTAACACGTTCGGGAACATATTCCTCATATCAGTACACCTCTAACCGTCTGTCTACCTCCTGTCCATTGTCGTCTTCCCCCCCCTCCAGTGAGTTCGGATCGAAGATAGTGACGCTGAAGCCGGTGGTGAAGGTTTTGCCCAAGCAGTTCGAGTCCAGAGAGAAGGCGGTGAGAGACGAAGCCAAGCTGCTGGCTGTGGAGATCTACAAATGGATCAGAGATGCACTGAGGCCTCCGCTGCAGAGTATTAACTCTGTACAGGTAGGAGACACTCATCTACACACACACAAAATTAAACTAAACGCTGGTTTGTGCTTTTACATGACACTAAACGGTGTGTTGTGTTGTCTTCTGTCCCTGCAGTTGAAGGAGCTGGAGGAGGAGTGGGTGAAGCTGCCTTCCTCTCCTCCCAAACAGAGCAGGTTCCTCCGCTCCCAGCAGGACCTGAAGGCCAAGTTTGAACAGCAGCAGGCCCAAGGAGGGGACCAGTCTGATGGTAGGGTTAACTAGTTAGCATATTGCATAGGATGCAGTTTACATATTTATTGTAGAATTGATCAATACTAAACTGGTTGTGCATGGGAAGCCCTTAACCTGAACTGATTCTAATGAGATATTTTAATTGGATTCCACACAAGTATGCATGAATATCTGGGTTAATTTGGGTTTCAGTGGAGAGTTTTAGTGTCCCATGGCCTAAATGCTGTTTCAGAGGCTTTTCCACCTTGGCAAGAATACAATTCTTTTTTGGCATGAGAATGATGAATTTAAAGATGAATATTGGCACAAAATATTGGCCATCGGCAGCTTCAATCCAAAAAAAATAGCTGTCTCAGCCTCCAATAACCCATATCTGTTGAACCCATATATATTGCTATGTTGTAATATATATGTATATATAAAGGTGTTTTTCTATCTTTTTACTTGTCTTTCTGTCTGCCCAGGGTTGAAAAATGAGATATATCATGAGATTTGTGCTGGTGTTGCATTTTTTACGCCTCAGCAAAATGTGCCTCATTTCTTTAGGAATTGTAATATTCTCCACAAATATCTGTCCCCGCATATATTATGTCTTTGTGACATTGTCTCCGTTTCAGTTGTACGATGCAAATTGTGAGTTTTCAGTATCACTTTGGATCAAGCCTTAGATGGCGACAACGATGGGGAGTTAGTGGTTGTGGAGTCACAGTCTAACAGCACTTCTTCTTCTCCACTCTCTCTCTCTCTCTCCCAGGAGAGGATGAGGAGGAAACAGCAACAGCAGTGGATCCTTATGAACTGCTGGAGGCTGTGGAGGTTCTCTCCAAGCTACCTAAGGACTTCTATGACAAAATAGTAAGTCTATCTCTGTAAACTACTCAAAATTTCCATGAGAAAATAATTACTTAGCTAATCTAGTTTGAACAACCAAAGACTTTTATTGGTAGAAAAATAGCCTAAGTGTATATCAATTACCTAAAGACTTGTACAAGTATTTCAGCTTTACAGTGTGATGAAACCCTAAGTGTTACTCAACCTGACCTTACTGTGTGTGTTTCTACAGGAAGCTAAAAAGTGGCAGGAGAGGAAGGAAGCTCTGGAGGCTGTAGAGACTCTGGCCAAGAACCCCAAACTAGAGAATGGAGACTATGGAGACCTGGTTAGAGCACTGAAGAAGGTACAGACTGATGGGAAATAATCATACTACTACTGATAAAGTTGTGAAACGGCAATTATTTGTCAATGGCCCAACCCTCACTAGAACCAAAACCACCTTAATATCTACACTCTGAACTTAGCTTGATTTTGCAGCATCAGCAGAGGAACAAAATGTTGTTTTTTTGTGAGATTTCTGGAACTGCATTTACTATCAGCCTAAGGAACAAGGATAACATGGTTTTTATCAGGGTGTCTTGTTGCAAAGCAGGTTACAGGAAACTAAGACATGGATGAGGAAAAGATAATTATGCAAATCTCAAAACCCCTTGTAATATATGACTGTATATTAAGTGGGTAATTAAACAAGTAGCATGCAGTTGTTCATATGGACAGTTAGGATAAATGATAGGAAAACATCATTTTACAGTACTTAAATTCTTGTCACCATGTATCATGTTAAATGAAGGTTGGAAGAAATGAACCAGGCAATATTCAACAGCCTTAAGATTTAGCATCAGCTGACGTGAGTGAATGTGACAGTCTCTGCAGAGTACACTGACTGGTTTTGTGTCCCAGGTCGTGGGGAAAGATGCCAACGTGATGCTGGTGACGCTGGCAGCTAAATGTCTGGCTGGACTGGCTGCCGGCCTCAGGAAGAAGTTTGGAACGTACGCATGCCATGTAAGTTAAAGGGATCCCTTAATATTTTGAGAGTGAGCTTGCTATTTGTCTTATTCAAGAACTCGTCTCAGTGTTTCTGGGAAAGATTTTTGTATCGGCACGTAAATGAAAGGGCTTGTTTGCATGGTAGCCATTGTTCTTAGCGCTGTTCTTTGAAGCCATTGGGTACCATGGGCACACAGTAGCTCAATAGCGTTGGCTTATTCATGTTAAAAAGATACAGTGGACATCAAAAGTCTTCAAAAGCCTTTCAAGTTTTCATTGCCCTGAGGCTTGAAATGGAAACCCATTAATTCTGACTTTTTCCACTTTCATTTGGATATAGTAAGTATAGTATGCAAAATCAAGGTAAAAACAAAAGACTAATCATTTCTGACAAAGTATTAAAAATGGAAAACTAAAATGGAATGATGGTAGATATGAGCTTCATGCTTAACATAAAATCACCTTACAGGTAGTAAATACTGCTTGGGAAATAATTTAGTAATAGACTGCAATTTCTCCAACTTCCTGAATTCAGTCAATTACCAACAACAAAACACCAGTAGTCAAGTGTAGGGAATGATGTATTATTTTTTAAATAAAATGAACAAAATAATGATTTTCATCATTTTCACCATATAAGTCATTTTATGATTGAAATGCCATGGCAGGACACAGCTACTTGCCATTGTAATGTTTGATTTGCTGTAAAACATGAGCTCAAATGTATCACTCACCATGTACATGTGTGTTAAGTATAGAAAAAGCTGATCAGGAGCAACTGAAGTCTACAGAAGAATTCAATCGGGACTTCTTGACTGCTTCAAACGAGTTCAAACATGTGAACACTTCCACGTTGCTGCTTTAAATCCTCAAGTCGTTCTGATGGTTATTCCCATATGACGAGAACACAGCATAAGAGGCGAGGTGGGAGGAGCAGATGGGTGTCGTTAAGGGAAGGGGGAGCCATGAGGAGCGGACCGAAAAAGACATGGAAGGCACTGTGAATTCATAATCATTGAGTGTGACTAAGTTAGAGCTTTGTGTGTGTGTGTGTGTGTGTGTGTTCCCAGGTGGTACCAACCATTCTGGAAAAGTTCAAGGAGAAGAAGCCGCAGGTTGTGCAGGCCCTGCAGGAGGCCATCGACGCCATCTTCCTCACTGTGAGTATAGAGTGGGAAATGTTTACATGCACATCCACTTCAGCCTGTGAGTCTGTCAAGATGCTGTATCTTTATTTATTTGTGCTGTTATTTTCAATGTGTATTATCCTCAGTACAGTCTTACTCTGAGCTATATCCTATTCTTCGTAGCTGCACTGGCCCAATTTCTCCCCATGGATCATTTTCATTTCATCTAATGTAATCCAATAAAATGTAAACCTCAGGTTGATCCGATTTGCAAGAGCCGATGGACTCCTTATGTTTTACAGTTTAATATCCCCCCTTGTTAGCATATAATACATTGTAACAAAACATCACATCTAATCTAATCATCTAATCTAAAGTTGAACTCCAAACATAGCAGACTACCAATGTTTTAGTCAGGATATGCTGACAACAAGTAAGGCTTTCACTGTCCCATAGCACAAAATGACCATAACATTTCCGGCCTGTACTCTTGTTTTGGAACAAAATCTCTCCACCCAGCAGGATGTTCAAGGGGAACACCCTGAGTGAGATAGATGGGCGTATTGTTAATATTGTTTTTTTTTGGTTTTTTTGTTTTTTTTCCCCAGACCACTCTCCAGAACCTTTCGGAGGACATCCTGGGAGTGATGGACAATAAGAACCCGTCCATTAAGCAGCAGGCCTCTCTGTTCCTGGCCCGGTCCTTCAGGCACTGCACCCAGGCCACGCTGCCCAAGAGCATCCTCAAGCCCTTCTGCGCCGCCTTCCTCAAGGTACGGTACACGTTTGGGTTGTCCACTCCCTCTAGTTTGTTAGCCACTGACCTCTCACACACAGCTAGCTTAGATGAGAAACTGCAGAAAAGTTTACTGTCTGTGGGTTGGCTGTATTCCCCCTAGTTTGATTCGAGCACAAGAATGACTGTTAGAATATTAGACAACAGTGCAAGTAAGAGAGGACACAATTGCCGGTGTAACGGAAAGTAATGCACCAAGTAGTGCAACTAATTACTACTCACTACACTTTCTTGAGTAATGAGCCCAACATTGCTCTCCACTGCCTCAAGGCGTCTCAAACTGGGGCTCAGGATACCACAGGGAGGTGTCAGATGATTTCAGGATTGAAAGAACGAGGAAAGATTTTATGTTCCAGTTTTCAAATGTTGTGATAAATGATTGTTCTCTCCTTTTTTTTTTTCCCCCCATTCTGTCTATCTCCGCCTTTCTCTTTCGCCCGCTCAGCAAGTGAACGACTCGGCGCCGGAGGTGCGCGACGCCGCCTTCGAAGCTCTGGGCACGGCCATGAAGGTGGTGGGGGAGAAGGCCGTGAACCCTTTCCTATCCGATCTGGATAAAATCAAACTGGACAAGGTAAGGATAAAAACACAGATAAACTGGAAATCGGATAATAAGGTAAAGATGGAGGAGGGAATGCGTCTTTAATGCTGCACTAGGCAACTTTGCACCTTTTGCGGGTCCAAGGGGCAGAAAAAGGAAATTGTTTGACCTTAAATACTCAGAAGTCATGTGATGCTTCATACCAAATGATACCAGAGAGGATGAAAGTGCTTAGTGTTTACTCGTTATATAAAAATCTCGCCTAGTATGAGAGCTCGCGCCGGGCGTCTAACCACTGTCCTTTGTTTCAAATGGTAACAGATAAAGGAGTGTGCTGATAAAGTGGAGCTCCCCGGAGGGAAGAGGGGAGCAGCAGGAGGAGGAGGAGGAGGAGAGAAGAAGGCGGCCGCTAAAGCTCCGCCCCCTGCTGAGGCTCCGGCCAGATCCTCTGCCCCCGCGAAGAGGACCCCCGCTGCTGCCAAGGTAAACCTAGAGCTCAGCTGACAAAACACAACCAACATGTTGAACAGGGATGTCTCATAAGTCAGGAATCATAGGGATAAATAATAATTTTTGTTTACTTGAGCTGTTTGTTGCCTCTGTCATCTGTAGCCGTCAGCAGGTCCGTCTAAGAAAGGCAAACCAGCTGCTGCCCCCAGTGGAAAAGCCAAAAAGTCATCTGACAATAAAGAGACCACAGAAACCGAACTGGCGGTAAGTCACATGAGATATACATGGCATATATATGGCATTTTGCTTTATTATATAGTCACAGTAGAGAGAGACAGAGAGGGAAGACAGGGCAGAGGCCAGCAGTGATCTTTCCTGCTTGCGATTACTCTCAGACAGGCAGCTGAAATTCAGTTTTTTTTGCATATCTGAGACAATATTTTTTCCTCAAGTCTGAATAGCAAAAAAACATGGAATCCCACCTTTTCAGATCAGACTTGAACCACATTCTTAGGCATAGGTTTGTGGTGTCTGTGCAATCCAACTCAGTCGGACCACTCGGATCGGATTTCAAGTGTTTTTTTTTCCGTGACACATGCATGTGACAGCACACGTTGCAACAGGGAGCGGAGAACAACAAACACGGTGGAGAGCTAGCAAGAGAATACCGTGCCTGGACAAACGAACTTGTCAGCAGCATGGCAGATACCAGCCTCCCCCCCTCCCCCCCCCTCACTGATGTTTTGTTGTGACTACAGCACCGCGACTACAAAAACGGCATCATAAAAACTGTCAGAATAAGCCCCGAGAAACATGCACACGCCAATGTCGCAGTGACAGCAAACGATTGTACTGTCGACACACACATTTCCAACTTGAAAAACAAATCAGCTTCACCTGTTGTCTGAACACAGTGTAACTAATCCCTTATTTCCCTACGCGTCTGCATGTCAGCTTGAGGTGTGTGAGGAGAGGGCAGCGGCGGTACTCCCGGCTGCCTGTCTGCAGCAGCTGGACTCGGCCAACTGGAAGGAGAGGCTGGCCAGCATGGAGGAGTTCCAGAGGGTAACGTCTTCTTTTCTGTTCCTTTATGCCAGATTAGATGAATTATTAATCACGGCAAAGGATAAAACTTTTACCTCTTTGCGCAAAAATTGTGTCTTGCATCTCACGCTCCAGAAATCAACCACACAAGACAAGACTCTACTTATATAACAACTGCTAGAATAACTACTATCATTTTGTTTCTGGCAATGGAAAAGGCTAACATGTTCCACCTGTTCAGTTGTATTTATATGCTGTCACAGTAGTGTTATTCCTATTTTGTTGAAGGCTATGGAGACCGTGGATAAGGCTGGCATGTCACCACCTGTCATTATAATTTCTAGTGATGTTCATCTGTGGTGTCATATTGTCTTCCAGGCTGTTGAGACTATGGATAAGGCGGCGATGCCCTGCCAAGCCTTAGTCAGGATGCTGGCCAAGAAACCAGGCTGGAAGGAGACCAACTTCCAGGTAACTGTCGCTATCGCAACAGCTGCTGTTGTAGTCGCGGTTGCCCGCAGTAACGTGGCTGCATCTGTCTGTACTCTCTGTTTGTATTCATGCCATCTCTCCCCGTGTAGGTGATGCAGATGAAACTGCATATCGTGGCTCTAATAGCCCAGAGAGGGCGGTTCTCTAAGACTTCGGCCACGGTGGTTTTGGACGGCTTGGTGGACAAGGTCGGAGACGTCAAATGCGGAGGAAACGCCAAAGAGGGGCTGACTGCTATAGGAGAGGCCTGCTCACTGCCATGGACTGCAGAACAGGTTTTTTAGTTGGTTTATTTGTTCATTTTGTTGAATTGCCCTGCTGAGTAACCCACAAAAATAGTCTTAGCCCTTAAGTAAAAAGTTTATTAAACACTTTGTTACGGTTAGGGAGGGGAAGCCAAGAAGATGCTGACTGGTATTCTGTACCATAGACAGGTCAGCAGGTCATTAGACAATTAGATTAAATAATTAATGATGAATATATTAACACTGTGTGTGTTTTGTCAGGTTGTGTCGATGGCCTTCTCCCAGAAGAACCCTAAGAACCAGGCAGAGACTCTCAACTGGCTGGCCAATGCCATGAAGGAGTTTGGCTTCACTGGGTAACACGTCACTCACAGCTGTGGTTTTAACTATCATAATTACAGTGTATATACAGGACTGTTTATATATGGATTAATCTAGGCCTATATTCTGTATTCTCCTCTCCAATCCTCTGCACTGTTCTCAGTGAAGTTATTAATTGTATTATTCATTCTTGCTGTCCTATTACTCTGTAGAGGCTTTGCAGTTCAGTCAGAAATCTCCTAGCAACCGTGTTTAGTACCATCTTCGGGGTCCATTGGAAAATTGTCTGTGCACAAGTAATGTCTAAATATATAACAACCAGGCAAGTAAAAGAGAGAGAGCTGAAAAGGATTGTTGTGGTGTGGGTGTAGGTTCATTCAGTAACGTTCTCAGTAAAAGTGAACAGTCTTCTAAGGTATTTGTTTCCAAATGTAGGTTACTGGGACACAGTAAACTGTCTTTAGCCCTGGCCTCTCCTTCAAAGCACTCTGAGTTGTAGTTTGAGGAGAGTCAATTAGGTCTATTGGCGATGAAATGATCGGTTCCCAGTCAAAAACAGAGCAAACGTTAACTATGTCTATTTCACACTGTTAAGACTGCTATAGAAATGCTATTTTCAAAACTATTTTCAGCCATTGTTGCCAAGAGCTGAGGCCCTTCCAGTGTGGCTCAATGCTGTCATCACCTGAAAGCCCTCTGTTGACTCCCTGTCCTCTCCCTTTCCCCCAGTATCAACGTCAAAGGCTTCATTAACAACGTGAAGACGGCCCTGGGAGCGACTAACCCTGCCGTGCGGACGGCGGCCATCACCCTCCTGGGCGTCATGTACCTCTACATGGGAGCTCCGCTGCGCATGTTCTTCGAAGACGAGAAGCCCGCCCTCCTCGCACAGATAGACGCCGAGTTCGAGAAGGTAGGGGCATTCTGGATGTGTTCAGCATGTAGTATTTTTTTTTTTATGCACTGTAATTTTTCCAGTCGAAAGGTAGGTTGGTATAGAAAACAGAAAAAAAATCAGCTTCTGTGACTGCCTTCTCTTTTTTTGCGCAGACTCCTAACCTTTCTACATCATAGTCATGGATAATAACCTCCATTTTATCCAATCCATTCTTGACTTATCCTTTCAGCCTGTCTAGACCTGTTGTCAAATCAATGTTAACATATTCCCATCCCCTTCTTTCACTAGCCCCGGGACCTTTAACTCAAGGTTTAATCCCACTGATCTTTTTCTTCCTCGGCCCTAGCCCCTGCTTTTCAGCGCTAGTATCTACCCTCTTAACTGTTAATCTGCGAGTTTGTGGTTGTGTCCGTTCCAAAGTCTGTTGCATGAGTCATCTTCCACCCCTGATTGCACAGACTCAAAGGATGTTCTCCTGCTACGTCTTTTCCTAGATTAAGTGGGTGTAACCAACATGCTGATCCAGCCTTGGACACTGCTGCCATGGGCCCAAGGGTGTATTCCCCTCCTGTCAGCTTTGTTTCCATGGTGTCTCGTGGTCTTTCCTTAGTTTTCAGCTGCTCTGTTCACAGCAGGCACTAGATGAATCTACAGAGTGTCTGAAAACTCTGGAATCATAGAGAAACCTCCAGATCCTGACAGCAAGTGTATGTGGGGAAATCAAGTGCAATAAGAAAAAAGAAATGGTGTTACTTAAGATGTACTGTTCGAGACTTTCGGACACCCTATAGTTGAGATAGGTGTGATTATATATGTGTGTCTCCTCCACAGATGCAGGGCCAGTCTCCACCTGCCTCGACCAGAGGCGCCAAGAAGGCGGGGATGGCGGAGGAGGGCGATGAGGAGGAGGAGCAGGATGAAGACGGGGGAGGAGGACAGGACATCATGGATCTCCTGCCTAGATCGGACATCGGGTAACCAAACCTAACACTTTGGTCCACTTTGGAAGTTGTCAGGCTCAGTTCCCTATGAAAAATCCCTGTCAGTAGACTGTATAGCTATAAGTTCTTAAAGTAAAATAAACTTTTTATAGCCCTGCTTGTTCTATTGCCAATATAATAATAACAATGATGATAAAGTAAATATTATTGTTATTATCACCACATGTGCTCTGTGAGAATTTTCAACCACCTGTCTTTTTCCATACTAAAATAAATGTTTCCATAATAGCATGCCTAAAAATGTATTTGTCCATCTACATTTTAGGTGTGATATTGTGTTCATAAGAGTTTGACTGTAGATGGAAAACAAGCTTTTTGGTATTTTTTGTGCTTTAACTTGAAATGTAGTTCTGTTTTGCTCCAGATTATAAATGTAAACAAACATACATACTTACTATACTCAATCAAAAATAATCAAGAGCAGAAAAAGTATATGTCCCACCTGTTACGCCCCATGACACTATCCTTGTGTTTCCGTTTAAGTTGGAAGAAACTTAAAGATCGATTCTGTTACTTTGATTTCAACTCAATGAACGCCAGTGATTCCTTTAACTCTCTCTTCTGCCTCTCTCTCTCTATCTCTCTGTTCTTTTTATCCCCCTGTCCTCTCTCTCAGTGATAAGATCACATCAGACCTGGTGTCTAAAATCGGGGACAAGAACTGGAAGATCCGGAAGGAGGGTTTGGACGAGGTCGCAGCCATCATCTCAGAGGCCAAGTTCATCACAGCTAATCTAGGAGACCTGCCTCTGACGCTGAAAGGACGGCTCACTGACTCCAATAAGATTCTGGTCAGTCAGACGGCTGAACTGAGCTAAAGGCTAATACAGGAGAGCTATCACTCTTTGCAATGTGCTGTTTAACACTGTGATAGTTTACTGCTGGGCGTCAATGCTGTGCGTGTGTATGTGTCCTCTCCCAGGTCCAGCAGACCCTGTCCATCCTGCAGCAGCTAGCTACAGCCATGGGACCTGGACTCAAACAGCATATCAAATCAATGGGAATCCCTATTATCACTGTACTGGGAGACAGCAAGGTACACACACACACACACACACACGCTCTCACATTCTCAAACACACCAGAAGCATACACACCAGTGTTTCCCCTGTATGCATTCAACTGCATTGGAGCCAAGTATTGCTGACCATATACAGTATGTGTAATGGCTCATTTCTTTCCATCTGAACACAAACTATTATGTCACCATTAATACTTAGCTTCATGGATTCAGCTTTAGGTTATATTAGATAAATAGGATTTCAATAGCAATAAAGCAAATAAGGGAGTGGCTACTAAATGTAACAACAAACAATTTCGATGCTGGAACACTTTAAGTAAAAAGTATATGAAAGGAAAAAATATGAAAAATATATGAATTCACAGGATATATGCAAAATGTGCAAAATGACCGCAGTAGGACATACTGAGACAAAAAAAATAAATGGAATATATGGGGGAAAAAAGCATTCAATATGAAAAATACACTATATGTTGCATGAAAATAAATGAAAATATCCATATACCAAATGAGAATATGAAAAAATGTGAATTTATAGCATAAATACAGAATGATAAGAGGAACAGACACGGTCTTTAATGGTCTTCGTGGGGATATTGGCATATACAGTATGTGGACATGAACCAATGCTGATGTTGGGCATCAATTAAAAGTTGAGGCAAATAATATTGTCTGATCATAGATCTGATGTTGTGTTGTAGGCCGGCGTCAGAGCGGCTGCCATGGCCACACTGCAGGCCTGGGTGGAGCAGACCGGGATGAAGGAGTGGCTGGAGGGAGAAGACCTGGCCGACGAGCTGAAGAGAGAGAACCCCTTCCTACGACAGGAGGTACACAAACACACACACACACACACTTCTGAAGGAGGAACAGAATTCAGTATTCAGCTCTCTAATGTTCAATTCAGGCACGGATTGAGAACAAAGCTCTCCTCCCCTCTCCTCCCCTCACCTCCCCAGTTGCTGGGCTGGTTAGCGGAGAAGCTGCCCACTCTGAGGACGGTCCCGGGGGACCTGATGCTGTGCATCCCCCACCTCTACGGCTGCCTGGAGGACAGAAACGGAGACGTGAGGAAGAAGGCCCAAGATGCCCTGCCCACCTTCATGATGCACCTGGGCTTCGACAAGATGACCAAAGCTACCGGAAAACTCAAGGTACTGAACTGATCGTCAGTACTGTGAATTACATATGAACACAAGAAATATGCTACAAGACATTCTCAGTAAGGCTAGATTGATTTATTGTTTTGCTGATTTATTCGGCCAATATTGGTTATATATTAAACATCAGCTATCAGCCAGTCAATGTTGTCCATCTCTGATATGATGAATACGATGCAGTTGGTTTGATTTGGTTATCTGTGGGAAGTTCTTATCCTTAATTAGTTCTAATGCTTGTTGTATTTCATTATTATTATCTTCCTGGGTTTCAATGGAAAGTTTATGGGCACGATACTTTTCGGTTATGAAAACGGTCAAATTTAAAGATGTTGAATATCTATCAGATATTGTCAGCTTCAATCCCAAAAAATATTGGTGTTGCCCATCAAAACTGATCTAAAATCTGACCATTTTAACTATATTTCAAGTTATCATTCATCTCACATGACATTTCATTAATGTGCACTTGAAACTACTTTTTTAGGTGTTTTATATAAACATGAAAATGATTAACAGTGATGCATTGCTGTCCTGTCTGCTACAATTGATGTCTGCCTCTCTGTGTCTGTCTCTCCTTGTCTCCCTCCTGTCTCTCTCTGTGTCTGCCTCTCCTCGTCTCCCTCCAGCCTGCCTCTAAGGACCAAGTGGTAGCCATGTTGGAAAAGGCCCGGGCGGTGATGCCCGCTAAACCCGCCGCCCCTGCCAAGGCCGGGGGAGGAAAGAGCTCCGCAGGGACAGGCAAGGCTGCAGCGGGTCAGTCTGAAGACACACTATACAACTTTTAGGCCGATTATAACCAAGATTTGGCATTCCAACTGAGCGAGTCAGCGCTAGCTTGTGGGGGTTGTACAGATAATCTTGTCGTGTGTGTGAGGGTTTCAGGACTTTAATCTCTTGCCTCCCGATCCAGTCAAGATATTATTTCAAATGTTTGATTTTTACGTCTCAAATCTGGACAAATCTTGACGTCTGGGCTGGGCAACCACTGAAATCCAGAGACTAGAACTAGCCAATTAGAGTTAAGAAGATAGGAAGAACTCTCTGGCTGCATGTTGTCTTTTCACCAGTTTTGGGTGTTGCTTAGTGTTAGAACTCAAATCTAATTGGTCAAGCGTATGTGCCTCTGCAGTGTAAGATGGGAAAGTGTGTGTAAGTGTGTGATGTCCAATCGTTTGACAGTCTGCTCAGTTGTGTAGTGCAGTGATTCTCAACCTTTTTCATATCAAGGAGATTCTGTCTCTCGGACCCAAATCCGAGAATATTTTTGTTGCCCAGCAAGCTGAAATTTGCACCACTGCCTGTCCTCTCCAGGCTCCAGGTCTCAGCCAGCCAGCGAGGACTTTGTAGATTCCAAACCTGAAACCAAGAAGGTCCGAGGAGGAGCGGCCGCTAAGAAGGTACGTCTGTCTGGACGAACACCCTCCAGCTTCACTTTTTTAGTTCACTTTAGTGCACTATTTGACTTTGTGACATTTTCTATGTGTACACAGGAACAGATATTTTTCTAACCCTTTATAAGGGAAGATAGATTGACTGTCTACATTGAGTGGAATCAGATTTGATTTAGTTTTCCCTGTGTAGAAAGTCACAAGACGATCTGTCCCTGTGTAAATATCCATACGTCCACCATTTGTATTTCAGTTGCTGTCAGTCCTAGTCCTCTTTTATTTATTGTTGTGCATATCAGACATGAATGTGACACTTTTTTTTAATTTCTGTATACACCATCTTGTTTTTATCAGTCATTTCATTACCATGAAGTGTCAATGTGATGTGGTTCTTTCTACTCGACCAGCTCCCCTCCCCCTCCGAGGAAGCTGCCCCTCCCCCTCCCTCCGTGGACAAGGACAGTAATGCTAGTAAAAAGCCCCCCGGCAAAGGGAAGGCTGCTGCTGGCGGTCAGCAGGTAGATGTGTAACAAGTGTCTTCACGGTGAAACTCTGTTTGGATATGCTCTAAATCACTCTCAGCTCTGAACAGCTGATCTCTATGTCCCATACTTAGAATGTTTTTTGTGTTGTTGTGTTTTGACACAACACTCCCAAATCTCCCAGCAACCACAGCTGGCACCATCTTGCAGGACTAATTGGAGAGTTGGCTAGGTCGTTTTTTTTACCAGGACAGAAGCCAGCAAGCCCTTGTAGCAAAGCAATTAATGTTAATGTTAATGTTAGTACTAGCCTCTACTTGCTGCTAGCTACATAACATGAGCTATTGTGCAAAACAAATAAACAAGACAGTGATACTTTGTTGACCAGATAGTAGTATAGCTAGCTAACGAGATGAAATCTAAACACGAAATTAGATTAATTATCTAGATCTAGATTAATCAATGCATTTTGTGCTGATTTAAAAAAAAAAAAAAAAAAAAGTCAATGTCAGACGCTCTATTCCAGTGATTCTCAACCTTTTTAATATCAAGAACCCCTAATTTAGTCCACATTAGAGCCACGGACCCCCATTTGATGAGATCTGAAAATATTATTATTGTCACATTATGATTTTGTCCAGAATTCCATCACTATCTGTATTGTAAGTAGAGAGATAACAGAGAAGCTATGATCAAAACAGTCATTCTTCTACATTCTCTAATTGTGTTAACTTCTTGTAAAAGAAATAATGGTGACGTTTAACAATTGATCAATTTGCTGGGGACTCCCCTGGAACCCCCTCAAGGACCCCTAGTGGTCCCCGGACCCCACGTTGGGAACCACTGCTCCATTCTGCTGGTAATGACATGCAGTGTTTTGCTTACATGGTAAAATAGACTTCATTGTATGGCAGCAGTCCATGCAAACTAATAGACAAAGAACCCGGAAATAGATTGTGAAACGTCATCTAAATTGATTTACATAACAATAGAGGATTATGGGATTTATGTGCAAAATGACTACAATGTGAATATCAATAGTTGAATGGTTAAAACATTCACATTGATTAAACTTTTACTTCTTTTTATTAATGATGAGATGAGACGTGATTTGTGGAAAATCCCACCATGGTGAAACTTCACCTGACTGACCTGAATTTGGCTCTTCACCATGATATCGTGGTAAACCACAAATAGAGTATTCCTGCTTTTTGTACTGTCACATCCACCGCTCCCTGATACGAGAGTAAATAACAGAGCGTCACAAACCCACCGTAAACTGCTGTGACCCGCTGAGGAGACGAGCACCAGACCCGGACAGAGTTTCACAGCGGACACTTGTCGGCCCGACACTCGTTAACCCCTTCCTGGCTTCTTTCCAGCTCGACTCAGGCCTCGCCTCGGCCCGGGTCTAACCCTGTGTCTATCTAATCACTAATACTGCCACCGGGGACCGACATACCACGGAATCATTCAAATCCATATGTTGGATTAAATGAAATCGACATACATAGACATCCGTTTTAAGCTTTTAACAGGAATGCACAGAAGAAAATAAACCTAAATGCGAGGGAGATGCAAAGGCACACATCTATATCTACTTTGCAGCACTACTGTGACGATGACAACACACTGATATGAGAGCGCAGTACATGCATGCCTACAAAAAACAAGCAGAAACCCAGGGGAGATCACAGCACTGCATGATTGTGTCTCTAAATGTGTGTGTCGCATGTTTTGGAACAATGTCACGTCAGCGTTTCTGCACCCTGTTTTTACATGTTAACTTGCACCAAGGCCTCTTTGTCATAACAGCTCCATGTCTCCAGTTTCTACCGCCACTGTCCGTCACCCTTACAGACCTTTGTATACCATCACTTTGTATACCATCATTCTCTATATGTAGTAATTGCGGTATTGCCTCCCCTCCCAGAGCGCCGCGGGTAAGAAACCCCCGGCCAAAGGCGCCAAGGACGAAGAGGACAGGTCCGGACTCATCTTCGTCCTCATCCCCAATGCCAAGGAGCAGAGGATCAAAGAGGAGAAGCAGCTAAAGGTACCGGACTGGCTGAAGAAACTCGAATAATCCCAGAATGTAAAGGAGAAGGGTGACATAGATGATTGGCACAAACTTAAAAAAAACTGGTATTATCCTTTTTGAAATAGTGAAAGTGAATTTCCCAAGGTTCCTGCGAGTATGTGGAGCAGATCCAGGAGCAGTTGTCCACATTACAAAACTGACCGGAAATACTGTTGACTACAAATCGATTGTCCTCTCTCTGTCCAATGTGCCTCGTCTAGATCTTGAAGTGGAACTTCCTCACTCCGCGTGATGAGTATGTGGAGCAGCTTAAGACCCAGATGGCCACCTGTTTCGCCAGGTGGCTTCTGGACGAGCTCTTCCACTTCGACTTCCAGAGACACGTCAAGGCTATAGGAGTCATGATAGAGGTAGGGACTCCTGTGTGTGTTCTTGTGCTTGTATCCCTTATGAGGTCCAAATGTCCTCAAATGGATAGAAACAGATGATGGAAAGTGAGGTTGGCCGGTCCTCGCTTCTACAAAAGCACTAGTTTAGAGTTAGAATTCGATAAAGTAATCCACTCTGTGTGTGTGTTTGACAGAGGTTGGAGGGCGAGAGCGATGCCACCATCAGCTGCCTGGACCTGGTGCTGAAGTGGTTCACCCTGAGGTTCTTCGACACCAACACCACAGTGCTCATGAAGGTGCTGGAGTATCTGAAGCTGCTGTTCGCCATGCTGAGCAGAGAGGGCTACCACCTCAACGAGTACGAGGCCAACTCCTTCGTCCCCTACCTCATCCTCAAGGTTGGCAAATGGCCTTCAAACACACGCAAAGACGTTAAACCGAGCCGTCCTAATGCTATTTTGTGCTCAAAATGGTCGCTGCTCCTCTCTTCTCCAGGTCGGGGAGTCCAAGGATGTGGTTCGTAAAGACGTTCGGGCTATACTGACCATGCTGTGTAAAGTCTACCCGGCGTCCAAGGTCTTTCCTTTCCTCATGGATGGAACAAAGTCCAAGAACTCCAAACAAAGAGCTGGTAAGTCTCAATAGACACCAAACTGTTGTAATGCCACCTAGTATTGGCTGGCTCTGACCAACAAAGAAAGCAGGCTACATAACACTGGACAGAGGATATAACTTTTCTCCTTTGTTTTTTTTTTTTTAACACTGGTCATACAGAACTTATTGATGGTTTCTATCTTCCTCTCTCTGTATCTCTTCTTCCCTCCCCCTCTCCCCAGAATGTCTTGAGGAGCTGGGCTGCTTGATAGAGGGCTACGGGATGAATGTATGCCAGCCGACTCCCGCCAAGTGTCTGAAGGAGATCGCCGTGCACATCGGGGACAGAGACACGTCCGTGCGCAACGCCGCCCTCAACACCGTGGTGGCCGTCTACAACGTCTGCGGGGAACAAGTTTACAAGCTGATAGGAAACGTAAGATTGATGCCATTATCGTAGTACTGTATGCAGTCTCAAGTTAAATCAGCTCTACAGTGGTCTACTCATGTTTTTTTTTTTTTTTTAATCAGGTAGTCTCATTGAGATTGAGATCTCTTCTTCGGGAATAAAAAAAAAAATATATAGATAGCCATTGCAAACATCATAGGTAATGTGTGATGTCATTGCTCCTAATTTCAAAGTGCTTTCAAAGTCGGTTGCATTTGTAAACTGCATACTACCAGAAAACAAAGTTTATGTGTGAAGTCTAACTAGTCATGTGATCTTGAAACATAAACACTTGATTTTAAAGCAAGTAGAGATGAAAATATAAGAATACAAGATATTATCATAATACATTATCATATACAATAGTTAATAAATGCCAGCTCATATGAAGCTTTATGGTCATATGTTAACATAATATATGAAATATAAGGTCTCATACAAAACCTAAAAGCAGTAAACTAGCATCATATGTTACTGTGATACCTTAGGTGAATTGAGATGCACACAAAAGCACAAAGGAAATGCAAGTTCCTCGCATTATCAGTGTGTTTTTGAGGACCAAACTTCATATTTTGTTCTCTCAACCCAAAACTTATTTTGTGGGGTTTTATGAAGGCTAATCAAGCAAAATGACCACATTTTTAGACTACTAAACCACTAGGCTGCATTGTTTAATTCAACCTACCATACATGAAAGGGTCTAGCAATGCTGATGATTAGTCAAACGGCATGTTTTTCTGTCTTACTGTTAGTGAAAAATAACAGTTAAGATTGATTTCCAGTCCTTACCTCCCCGCTCTCTTCCTTCTCTTTTTGCACTCTCCAGTTATCAGAGAAAGACATGAGCATGCTGGAGGAGAGGATCAAGCGTTCAGCCAAGAAGACTCCCGCCGCCCCGGCTAAGCAGAGCGCCCCGGAGAGGTCCCAGAGGGAACATCCGACTAACCCCAACGCCACCTTCCTCCGCAAGCCTGCCCAGGAGGACCCCAACAAACTCAAGTAGGTCACCTGTGGCTCAGGGCTAGTGGGGGGGGAAGATAACCTTAGATGAATAGGAAACAGTAGTGACGCCTGTAGAAAGCAAAGCTGTACCACACTTTAGGACTTACTGGCTTACCGTTCATGGGACCGTTCAACTGATGAAGGTCCTGGAAGCAAAAGATCGCCAAGCACAAAAGATCGAAGATGCATCAAATGAAAACAAAGATTCATTGCATGACCGAAACATTCACGCCAAAAGGTTTTTTTGAAAACATGGTGGATAAATACTCACTGACTACCAAATTACTGAGAAGATATATTACATATATACATATAAAACATAACAAAAGATACTGTATCTTTTCTATCAACACATTCAGCTACATTTCAAGTGGCTAAATCGTTTAAAACATCCTAACAATAAAAAAGAATACCGTGGTTACTTTTCCAAACAATGAATCACCTCACAAGGTCATGTCAATTGATTAGCCTATGTTAACGTCAGATTTCGTAGCTAATGAAGGAGCTAATGCAAACAATCCTCTGATTTGTATGCTCCAGTCCAGTTAGCTGCTCCCTTCACTCAAGCTTTGTAGGAGTTGAGATGATTAATGCACAAGTCAGTGTTGTGCCAATGTTTTAATGCAAGAAAAGTTAACATTTACCTCCTTGCAAATGTAAAAATAAATCAATATAGGCTACTGAAGTACCATGAAACATTTATACATAGGCATTTACAGTAGACTTAAGCAGTCAATAGTTGTAAGTATCAACCGCAATTGTCCAATCTTCAAGTATTTCATCCATGTCAAACTTCAGAGAGTTCTTTCTAAGTTCTTTAAAACCGTGTTCTCCCCAAGGACACAAGTATTGACTTGGTATTGATAACTGACTCATGAGAGTGAGCAGACCTGGAAGAGTAAAGACAGACTCCTTACTGACTTAGCTCTTTGTTTTGCTTTGTTTTTTCTCATTTTTGCATCGTTGACAGGTAGAAGCTAGATTTGAAGCCAGAATTAACTGTTCACAGCAAGAATAAACAGGATATTGTGGGTTAAAGGTAAGGGTTGGATAGGGTAAATATAGCAGATATTATAAACAGGAAGAGTAAACAAGGTTACAAACAGGGACATGAACCTACAGTATAATGTATTTCAAGCAGGTGATGATGAGATTTTACAAACAGGAGAAGGGTAGTGGTAAATCAGAGAGGGGTGCACAAAACAGATCTTAGAGACAGGAATTGAGTGGATATAATAAACACAACTCACATTAGCATTGCACCACCCCCTGTTCTAACCCGTTTTGGATGCGTCCTTTCACATCTGACTCAACAGAGAGCGACAGTCGAAGCAAAACTGTCCTGCAAGCCAGATGTGAAACGGCAAATTCTTCTACTAACATACCTCAGCCCCGGGTTTGTGCAGTGCAATGAAATCAGGTTTTTCCCTACAGTATATAAAGACCCCAACATCCCCAACTACTACTATTCATAAGCATGTTTGCCATTCTATCAACCAACCGCCTCTTTAATCTGACTGTCAGAGCCATAACAGATTTCTACACGCTGTGGATTAACTGTTGTGAGTTGACGGCAGTGAGATTTCACACCATCGACTTTTTTGGACTTTGTGTCTGTTTTCTGCTCACAACTAATCTGTCGTCCTCTCCTGTTCTATTTTACTGAGTCATTGCATGTCGGGTTGCTTTCACAGACCTGAGTACAGACTTTAACTTTAACCCTTCGAAGGAAAATCCCATTTGGAAGATATAAAATCCGGTGTGTGAAACCAACCTCTGTGTCTGTATGTCTTTCTGGCCTGTCTTTTCTGTCTGCCTGCCTGTCTCTTAACCCTTCATCTCTCTTCCCGTGTGATTTCCTCCTCTCTCTCTCTCTCTATTCTGCCTGCCTTCCTTTCCGGATCAGAATAATGTATCGCACATATAGGATGTGAGTACCTCTTCCCTCCCTCTTTTCTCCATTGGAAGAACTCTGTCCTGAATGCAGTCTAATACTCATCGCTCGTAATCTAATGAACTTGAAAGGTTGTTGTTTGAATTTTAGTCGTGCTACTTCGCATTGCTGGGGAAAAGGTTCTATTTTGCTTTACATCAGCAGTCACTGTAAAACCTTTTCCCCACTATGGGACAGTTACCTGGTGAGGTAAAGCAGCAGACTAATGTTCAAAATGTCCTGCTGTCACTGTTGAATGTAGTTCATTCTTATTGTTTCCACCACCCCCTTCGTCTTCCTTATACATATATATATTTATATAGTCTATACATACACACTAGATGGACATGTCCAATGCGTAGTCCTATACAATCCTACCAGCTACAACAAATATAATATTGTCAGTGGCCTACACACACTTTGTATCTTCAGCTAGTCAGATTTTTGGGCATTGGGAAAAAAAAGCTGGTTGATTTTGTTTTTCCCTATTGATATCCATGTATTTTCATCATTTTCATTAATGGTTTGGCCTGGTCCTGTGGCCATGAAGCATTTTCTTCACACAGGAGACAATGCTAGTTGTCAATCACAATAAAAAAAAGGACAAAATGAATACAAGGTGTTTGCAGGACACTGGCTTCTCAGTCAGATGAAATAAGAGAGTCTTATATACCCACTGTTGGCTACTTCCCTATGCAGCAATCACATAGATCCACAGTGCGGCAAGTGGGGGGGAAAAGTTGGAAGTTTGATGCATCCTCGTACCGAGCTGATAAACCCGCGGCAACATAACATCAGGGCAAAGTGTTTTTAGATTGTTGGTCCATCTAAACAATCATTTTGTGATTCTCTTAGCTCGTCGGTATGTTCAAAATGCCGAGACAAATATCCTGTTACTGGCTGTCACCGCTGAGTACCAATGAACAGATCGGTTGTCAGTGTTATTGTGTGTATCTCAAGGCTCCCTTTTTTTAAGGCTGACTAAGGATCAGCTTCTTCTCATGCATATTGCCCAGCTGGAGATGGCAAAGCTGATGTATCAATATCTTTGGCGCTTTGGGGGCATCTCTAAGCACTTTAACCTGAACTTTATTCCAAGAGAGCATTCTACAAACAGGTGGCAGCTTGGTAATAAGCTTGCTAAAAAATAAACAACAATTTAAAAATGACATTACAAAGTGCGAATAATATAATTTGGATGGAGAGCTTGTGAAATTGTTATGGTCAAGTGTCCCGTTAATGACACAATTATTTTGAAAATCGCCATATGGACACATATTAGAAGATGTGACATTAGCTAGAGACCAAAACCTCTTGTGGGAAAAATGTATTGACTTGAGTGAGAAGTTGGGTTGTGGTACCATTGACTTGCATGGAGTTGGGCGGGATTTAGAGTCTTGTCCCATTTTTGTATTGCGATATATTGAATTTCGATATATGACACACCAGTAAAAACTCAAAAACAATGTTTAGATGAACCAACAGCCTACACAGTTTTGCTGGGTTTCTGAGCAGGTGTGAGAGTGCCGGACTTCCTTTTCCCTCACTGAAATTTCAGCCTCTCTCTCTTTGTGGATGTATGGAGTGTTAGGTACTGTATGCTCCAGTCAAGTCTACTGCCTAAGCTGTATGTGTTAGATCCCAACACGTTCACCCCCCAGGCTGTATATTATACTAGGTGTGTTCAAATACCATATAGACAGTTAGTTGCTAAGTGGTTAGATTGTATTGTTGATGTGAATACAGGCATACTCACTGGTCAGCATTATCTAAGTGCTATTATTAAAGAAATACCTTGATATTTCGTATTCGAGATTGTTACATTTCCACTGTGAGGCTTGTCTTCATTGGAACCAATGGGTACTGTTGGCTATTATTTCCAGAGAGAAATGCCAAATCGAGAAACGTTTTTTCCCATAGTGTGTCAAGTGTCTCGGAAACAAAATTAGACCAAATTTCCAAATGTCAAGGTAGCTCTTTGAAGTGTTTTTGTCCAAAGGAGCCAGATGCTCGATGTTGGTTTTAGATCAGTGCTGATCAGCTCCAGTCCTGAGAGTCCGAGGAGAACGTAGACGAGATCCGGCCTTTCTCACACTCCTTCATTCCCGGACATACATTCACATTACACTGAGGACCGCCAAATACTGTAGATCCACATTAAGCCAGCTTATAAAGACCCCCAAACTGAGAATATTCAGGATCCCATGTCAGCCAGGACTGGAGCTAACAGGCACTGATCTATAAAACACTGGACTAAATATACTCTCTCTTCCCCCCCCTCTCTCCTTCAATCCCTCCCTCCCTCCGTCCGTCCAGCCAAGCTCGCCAGAACGCGCAGCACGAGTCGTCCCACCCGTCCATCCCCAAGGAGTTCCAACTGGACCTGGACATGATCGAGACGGACCAGAGCCACGTCAGCGAGCTGCCGGACCTCGTCCAGCACAAACTGGACGAGCTGCTGGAGCCCATCATGATCCCCGAGCCCAAGTTAGTGTGGAGGCACACACTCAATAGACAAAAATCACACAAAGCAGATGCATTGAAGCAGACGGTTCGGATATAAAAGGACATGAAAGCATCTAAACATGGAACCAAAAATGCAAGCAGTTGTGAATTATGTTCTATGATTAATGGTGTGTGTTTGTGTGTGTGTGTGTGTGTGTGTTCACCAGGATGCGTTCTGTCTCTCCCCACTTCGATGAGCTCCACAACAGCACGGCCTCCACCATCAACTTTGTCATCTCCCAGGTGGCCAGCGGTGACATTAACACCAGCATACAGGCACTGGCACAGGTATTACACACACACACACACACAAAAAACTCTTAATTACAAGTTTTTATTACAGTGATTTTAAATAGTAATTGTTGTTATTTTGGCACATTTACACACATTCATGTAAAATCAGATATTTGGCAATATAGGAAAATCCACTTCTCAGCCAGCAGAGGCGCTAGAATCTCCCATTCTGTACTCTTATCCCCTATCCATTCTGCTATTAGTCATATTTGTAGTTCTCTAACCTCTCTACAGATATGCTGCATTCAGGTCATGTAGGAAAGAGGAGGTACAAGCTTCCCACTACAAAATACAGGCTAGTTTACGTCAGCGTTCAGATGGTAAACACTACTAGAAAATACCGTTCACTCAGCTTTCAGGTGGTAAATACTACTTTCTGAGCCATCAGCGTGTTTGTCCCCGCAGATAGACGAGGTGTTGCGGCAGGAGGACAAGGCGGAGGTCATGTCGGGCCACATAGACCAGTTCCTCATCGCCACCTTCATGCAGCTGAGGCTCATCTACAACACGCACATGGCCGACGACCGGCTGGACAAGAAGGACATCTTCAAGCTGTACAGCTGCATCATCGGAAACATGCTGTCTGTAAGTCCGTCAGTTGCTTTGCTAGTTTTTTGTGCTATGGGCCAGTAGAGACCTTACTTTATGCCGCTTGGATCTAAATAGGCTGACTTGTGTCTCTTCCCCTTCTTTCCCTTTCTGTCACCAGTTGTTCTCCATGGAGTCCCTGGCCAGAGAGGCGTCCATGGGCGTGCTGAAGGACCTGATGCACGGCCTGATAACCCTGATGCTGGACGGCAGAGTGGAGGACATAGAGGACGGACAGCAGCTCATCAGATCGGTCAACCTGCTGGTCGTCAGAGTGCTGGAGAGATCTGACCAGACCAACATACTCAGGTAAGTGTGTGTGTGTGTGTGTGTTTCCCCATCTCTCTCTGCCTAGTTGAGTCGAGACTGATGGAGAATATTCTTGATGTAGATGAGATATATTGATGGTTTTAACCTCTCTCTCTCTCTCTCTCTCTCTCTCTCTCTCTCTCTCTCTCTCTCTCTCTCTCTCTCTCTCTCTCTCTCTCTCTCTCTCTCTCTCTCTCTCTCTCTCTTTCTCTCTTTCTCTCTTTCTCTCTCTTTCTCTCTCTTTCTGTCTCTTCCTTTTCCTTCCCCTCTCTAGTGCTCTGCTGGTTTTGCTCCAGGACAGTTTGATCACTACAGCCGGTTCTCCCATGTTCTCTGAACTGGTCATGAAGGTAGGGACAAGATTACACACACATCCTACTAGTATTCACTTCAGGTGCTTCTCAGCTTCTTTGTCATCCATTGAAATGGTTTAACATACATGTCAAACAGTATTGTCAACAGTATTGACCCAGCCTCCAGTAGCCAGATCTCTGTATCTAGTTATAGTGTTTTGTGCATATACATAAGAAAAATTGAGATGTAGCGTTTAAATCGCATTTGAAATTAGAGTTTTTAATTATATTCCTCCCATTCAAGAAAAACCTTAAGTTGTAACAATTAGTTAACTTCACTCACTCTTTTTGATGCTCGCTCCCACAATAATATGCTCCACATTCATTGCAATGCTGCTTTTGTCCAGCAGATGTCGCAGACTTCAACATGACTTTGGTCTTAGAGTTTGGGATTTTTTTTTTTTTAAGGTTGTACAGTCAATGCAAGGTGTTCCTTTGTCAAAGCAGCTATCTAAGCTTATCAAACACTGTGGGAAACCCTGAATGTCTTGTACTAGGCTCCGTTTTGAATTACCAAATATCAAGGTAATTAAATTGGCAAAAAATTGGCAGGGAATTTCCACCAGCGATTGTTTCAGTCTGTCGCCTATCTCAGATGTATTCTTAACATAACTTGAAAACCTGGCCTATTGATTTTCATGTCAGTTTCTGACTTGAATGGAAAGCTCAGATCTTGCATTTGAACAGCAAACAAATGGCTGCATTAGAGCTGTCCAGTTAGACTGTGTATTAAACAATACAGGTCATACAGATAGACAAATAGGCAAACAATGTATATTTTGTGTAACAATATTTCACCCTGGCAAGTAAGATCATATGAACGTGCTTACAGACAAGTGACAACCGCCTCTCTCTCTCTCTCTCTCTCTCCTCCTGTGTGTGTGTGTGTGTTCAGTGTCTGTGGAGGATGATCAGGTTCCTTCCAGAAACCATTAACAGCATCAATCTGGATCGTATCTTACTGGACGTCCACAACTTCATGAAGGTTTTCCCCAAAGAGAAACTCAAGCAGCTGAAGAGCGACGTGCCACACAGGACCCTGAAAACACTGTTGCACACACTCTGCAAGCTGACCGGGGCTAAGGTAACACACTCACAGATATTTACATTAATATTTTGACCACCTCTTTGATTTGTTAAATGCTTCTATTTCCTGTTATTGACCATAGTTATTGATGTATTTATTGATTGATTTGTATTGTATTTATTTATTGATACGTAGATCCTGGACCACCTGTCGATGATAGAGAATCGTAACGAGTCGGAGTTGGAGGCTCATCTCAGACGGGTGGTGAAACACTCTGGAAACCTGTCCGGGCTCAAGACCGACCGAGGCAACGAGAAGGGCGGCCTGCGCACGGTGAGCAACACACACATCACACACATCACACACAAAACACACACACACGCACAAAATTAAGTTCTGCTGCGTAGATGTGGTGATGCACGTAAAGTGAATTTGTCTGCATTACAGGAGGATCGGATGTCGAAGGCTAAAGTCAGTGACATCCTGTCGGAGATCTTCAAGAAGATCGGCTCCAAGGAGAACACTAAAGAGGTCTGCTCTTCTCTATGCTGGTGATATTTGGATAAAGCCAACAGAAACATAGTCAAAAATGGCGTATCAAATATCATACTTTTTTGAGTTGGAGACTGAAATTAGAATCGGTTTTATTGGTTGGTTAATGTCACATTAAACATAACTCAAAAGTGTATAAAAGTTGTATAAAAAAATAAGACTATTTTCTATACAGTATCCACATGATTGACTTTACTGATGGGAAGCTATGGAATTCAGGAAGAAAAAAGAAAGAAAAAACAGAAATATATACAGTATATACTGTATGTAGAGGCTATTGCACTGGTTTCTGAGTGTTTGAACAGCACAAAGAAAAGAAAACTCTACACATGAGCGGGAATGATATAAACACAGTATTCATAGGTATAAATATGTAACAATACAGCCAAAAACATAGAGCTGAGTATATGATAGTAGGTGCACATAGCAAAATATAAAATGGAACTGGAATCTAATCAACTTTCATTATTATTATCAATAGTAGAAGAAGTACTAGTAATATTACTAAACCTTATTTATATAGGACTTATCTAAAAGCAGTCTAAGAGAAGTTCTATCTATGTTGTTCCACTTTCTATTGGTCGCCGATGGTTGATACAAGTCATAGATTACAGTGTCTCATTGTGCTAATGTATGAATATCCTATATCATCCCCAGGGTCTGACAGAGTTATACGAGTACAAACAGAAGTACTCCGATGCCGACCTGGAGCCCTTCCTCAGAAACACCTCCCAGTTCTTCCAGAGCTACGTGGAGCGAGGCCTCCGCATGATCGAGTCGGAGAGGGAGGGCAAAGGACGCATCCAGACCTCAGCAGGTACGCCCAGAGCCAGTTTCATGACTCACACTAGTTTGAAAAAAAGCAGAATAATGTCTTTTAGTGGTTTCTCATCATCAGGATAAGAGCTTTTCTAGCTCATTTTAAAATGGAAAACCTGAGTATTCCTGACCAAGAAAGTGGAATAACACTCGTTGGATGTATGTAAGTGTTCTTATGTATCTTATGTATGTGAGTTCTTCTGCCTGACTCTGCAGTGATCCCCCAACACGGCGTGGACTCCGGTTCTCTCAGCAGTAATGGAGAGGAGCTGAAACCAGCCGTTTACTACGAGAGACTCAAGATCCTCCGACAGAGACAAGGCCTGGAAAACAACTCCAGGGTGGGTATACAGATATATACTGCTTACTGCTATTACTACTGTTAGTTTAGCCTGGTTAATCCTCCGAGTGTTGAATTGTACAATTAGACCCCAGTTATGTTTAAATACCCCTCTGTTTGCTCTATCGTTACTTATATCAACAAGACTCCATATCGAGGGCTTGGAGCCAAAGGGGCGTAAGTGCGTTATAGTAGATTTTACAGGAGAGCCAAAACAAATTTTGATCGAACTTGGATCAGCTGCCATTACCACATCTAAGCACAATATTTTAACTTTTTGTCTTATCAGATTGAGCATTACTATAAAAACAATACTGCTACAGTTTAAGTTGAATTATATTTGTTAACTTTTAAAAAAAAAGTGAATAATACAGTCATGCAGAATATGGGCGTATGTAAGTAAACAATCGTAAAACACATTCATTGTTAATACAAATCTAGCAATTACACTTCAATCAACACTGAAATATAAAACAAGATCAGAATGAATATCTTTATCTTGAAGTAATGCTCAGCAACTTTCACCAAGGCCTTTAAAATTGTAGGCTACAGGGAACATATCAAATTGATTGATACATTTTTTCTGTTACAAACTTTTAATAAACCCCTATAGACATAAGAAACTACTTTTGATTCTAAACGACTACTTTTTTTTCATTTGCTAGTATAATACATTTTTGTATGTGTCCCAGGACGCATCACTTATTGATGTGTCATTCAGAGACCTGTAAAACTCCTCATAACACTGAGGGAGAACTTACTATCAGAGCTCATCTTGACCAGTTCACACTCCTAACATTATAAAATAACATTTTGAATCTATAGGCCTAAGTATTTCATGGGAATATTAACATATTTACATTCATCTAATATTGACCTAGAATATTAATTAGGATATGAATAGCATACTAAAAATGATGTGATCATGCTGCCATGCTTGCATTACTTACATAAGCATGCATTTTGAGTTGACCTAAGTGCTGTTAGAATCCTCTACCCACAATGCTTGTTCAGTGTCAAAGGTGGGGTTTTGCTTGGTGTCAAAAGGGCGTAAGTGCAGTTACGCCCTTTTGACATCAAACAAAACCCTACTTTTACTGTTACGGCTTTCAGTTTTTGTTTAATTAAACTTAGATTTTGGGCAAATTTGAGTATTATATATCAGTTGAAAGGTCTATCTTATCCCCTCCCTTCACAGATGCAGCAGGGCGTAGGGGGCGGCGAGGAGGAGCAGCAGCAGCAGCGGGCGCCCATCTCCTCGCTGCTGTCGTCCAAGCCGTCGGTGGCCTCGTCCACGGACATGCTCCACAGCAAGCTGTCGCAGCTCAAGGAGTCCCGGGAGCTCTACCAGCAGGAGCACAACACGCACTCGCCGACGCACGCGCACACCCGCTCGGCCTCGCCGTCGGCCAACCTGGACGACCTGAAGAAGCGCCTGGAGCGGATAAAGAGCAACAGGCAGTAAGGAGGGCGTCCCGAAATCGGCCGCTTCGAATTCCCCCACCCCCTCCCCCCTATTCTGTGGATTCCGCCATTTCAACCGGTAGTAGAAAAAAAACAAAAACCTAATAGCCTCGTTTTATTTAGTCCGTGTTCGTAATTCATTGTTTTCCGGTAGTCTGAAATAAATTGCACTCGGGATCCTAACCCCCCAACTCACCACCCCGCCCTAACCCTAACCCCCCCCGTATTCACATTTCAGGTAGCGTCAAAGAAGCGTACCCTAAAATCGCAACCCCGAGTCTGACTCCACCCACTGTGCCTGTATGTTAGGTTCAGCTCTATTAGAAAACATTATAGTCCAGTATATTCAGATTGAAACTGTAAAGCTAATTCTGTGTCTGAACGCACCTGAACGCACCTTCGTAGACACACATAACGCCCGGGATTTTTAGGCTTTACACACTGCAGAACATGTCAAACCTAACGATTGTCTTTAGCTTGTATTCAGACTTTGAAACAAACTTACTTTGATTTGAACCGAGTGAAAGTATCTCACCCCACAAGCAGATTGTTTTCATTTTAACTGAACAAAATCTCCATCTCTAAAATGGTGTTGTATGTAGACTTCAAGTTGTTTTTGAAGTGTCGAACTAACTTATCAGATAGTTATTCACTTTTGTAGAGCAAAAAAATAAGATGAATAAGAGTTTAATCCTGAATCTAGGAGTAAAACTTTTGGCAGATTGGTATTTTAATGTCAGACACAGTCAGTCATAGCTCTATAGATTTTCCCCAGTGTCTGTACAGTTTCAAGTTGGTGAACACCAACCAAATCTGCAGTGTGTCCCAAACCCTGGGATAGCCGTGGTGTTAGCTGGTCCTATCATAGCCTCCCATCACCCCCACCCACCCATCCTCTCCCGGCCTTCCCCTCCAGGGTGGCCACCCTCCCTCACACAGACACATCTGTAAACACTCCTGCATACATTTTCAGTAAAAGAAAACAAGAAACCTTGTCTCTAACTGTATTATAATAATAATAAAATAAGTGGACTACCTTTTTTTTTTTCTCTGTTTTAGTATCATGGCACAATATGTTTGTATATACTTGAGGTTGCTAACCACTTTAACGTTAACAAAACGCTTCTCAAACAGTTGCAGGCGACGAAAAGATCACAAATTGAACCCGTTGCGGTCGTCGTCCCTGCCAATAGAGGGCTTGGGTTAACTTTGACCCCCCCCTTGTGGCTGAACACTGTCATAGACACATCTCTCTACTACCTTCTCTGCTTCTCGTTCACTTTTAGATCCACAGCTCACCGTTGTCTAGAGCATTTAGACCTCCTGGTGTCGACAGGCCAGTGAGCTGCTCCTTCACTAAAGCCCTATTCACACTAATATTACTTGGGGACATCAAGTGATTTGTAATCATTGCGAAGATCGTCTGTGATTTTAATCCTGTTTCAAAGTAAGCATTTTGGCACTAATTACCTTCCGTACTTAAGTGAAAACGGAGATCCATTGATATTTCTAATCTAACATCAATCTAATCTAACTATCAAGTTTTATGTTACTAAATCATAAAATGACAAATTGTAAAATCTTGACTTTACACAGTTGTACCTGGAGCATCTGTGATTTTAGCAAATTTTAGAATCTTGTGTGAGTGTATTACACAAAATCTTTAATTGCATGAGGCCCCCATGTAATACTAGTCCCATGTGAATAGGGCTTAAAGTCATTTGCACCTTTAATCAACAAGGTGTCTCAGTCAGGCTTAACCGATTTCCATTCAGACGGATTACAGTGGAATTTAGTGGTTTAGAGATTTCTGCTGTTGCTGTTGAATGCCAGAAAATTTCATTTACACAACAACATGAAGCCGTTTTTGTTTCTGGCACAGATGATCTTCTCTTCTGATCTTCTCTTGACTGTCTAAGCCAAATGAAACCCGATTCCATGTCATTTCTCTGTGTCTAGACAGTCAGGAGAACATCAGGTCTGGGGCTGAAAGTCCTATTGTCTGTTAGTGTGTACCTGCTGATGTAGTACTGTTGTAGATGGCAGTGCAGTGGACGGCCCGACCCTGACGGGGGTTTAAACTGAACAGGCTCACCTAGCTAGAGCTCTGTGTTCATGAAGGAAGTGCTGTTTCACTGACTGTAGGAATCTGTGTGTTTTTACCCAGGTGTTTGGTCAAAGTTACCTGGCTAATCTGTCTCATTTAGCCTTCCACTTTGTGTCTAACATGAAGGTGGCCATTTTGCGTGCCTCCCAGGAAGCACTTGATTTAATCCAGTGGTTTTCAATCCAGTTCTATGGAGGTAAAAGTCTGCAGGTTTTCATTCCAAATCATCTGGTGTAGTGTTTGATTGGAATGAAAACCTGCGGACTCTTTGGTGTTCATGGCTCATTATTGAAAAACCACTGGTTTAACTCAATAGGGGAGAAGAAATGGCAGGAGTTACCACAACCCACTGGTGGTTTTACTCATTTCAGCCAATCAGAAGCGAGGGTGCGTTTCTCGTCTCCCCTCTGTTGGCGAGCCGAGCTTGATCCGTTCGGGAAGTTCAGACCAAGCAGAGCCATAGATAGGTTTCATGTTGTGTTATGGGCCGTGCTTTGGACTGACCCTTCTCTAGAACCAAGGAAGTCTTGGCTGTAAATATGTACTAATTCCCTCCGTAACATCACCATTTATTTAACAGCAGCCATGGAACAGGACTGTGGCGCCAACATGGCCGCCACTGACAACCGCATTGACCAAACTCTTATTTATGTATGGCTCTTTATCCGACTGAAGGAATTTCACTACATTCTGTTCTTAAGGTTAAAGAGCATGGCATGAAGTAATTGTTTTTATTTTTTGATGTAAATAAAGTTTGCATTACTAAAAAAAGCTGCTTAATTAAGTCATTGTTTTTCTGACGAAGACGATGATGATGGCCCTGTCAGTCATCTGTGCTGTAGCCGAATGTTGATGAGTTTAAAAAAAAAACAAAAAAACATTGTTTTGTATTTAATTGAAATGCCAGTAGTCCTACATTGTTGCTCTCCAGTTTTCCGTGTATAATCCATAGTGGAAAATGGCAATAAAGTCTTGTTTTTTTTAACAATCCATCATCTGTCTTCTTGACTATTTTTTGTATGTGTTGGTTTTTCTCTTCTATTATATTCCAAAGCGTCACTGTTGTTAGTTTTGTATCAATGGGACATTAGAGATCAATACATAATGAGACATTTTCAAGTTTTATTTGAGAAAATATACTCAGGAATACAAATATGTATGGAAAGCACAAAATAAGTGTATTTAAGAGTTTAGACATTTCAATCTACATTAAAAATATTCAATCTACTTGTAGTCGGTTCAGTATAATATCCTTGGTATAAAAAAATGTCATTTAAACAACACTGTACAAAAAGATATGGCACTGAGGGGAAAAGGCTGAGAAAATACAGCAAAGTACTGGAGCACTTGTCACCATTCAAAAGTTCATTTGACAAATACCAGCGGCAAAAACTGAAGGTTCATTTGTAGTCTTTTCATCCTTCATGACCAACAGTATCTCAGCCATACTGGACCATTCAGGAATTTTCAGGAATTCAGCAAAAACTGGTTGATTTTGCTATCAAAACCCATGTATCTTTGTCATTTTAAAATGCATTATTTACAGTTTGAATTGGTCCCATGCGGGGTCATGTAACATTTTGGACATTTAAAACACTGTCAGCTTCAGTGTAACAAGCCAAACTGAAGATACAGAGGTTTCTGTGGGATGTCGACATTAAAGCGCACACAAATCTCACTCATGCTCACACTGGCACACGCATAATAATCTATAAATCCTCTCATCTACGACTTTACGAAACTGTGATTTCTTCGCCGTCCGACTCCGAGAGCTCCGACTGTTTGCTAGACTCCGAGGGAGAGGACGGATCGTGACGCCGGTGAAGGTGCGACTCCTCGCCATCCAGCAGGGCCTGAGCGTCGTGCGGCGTCCCGTCCAGCGCGTGGCAGTAGGGGCCCCCGACGTCGGTGAGGTCGGGGTGAGGGTTGGTCTTGGTGGGCAGGGTCTGCTGGCGGCAGCCGCCCGTCGACAGGAGCTCCCTCTCCTTGGAGTTCCTCCACTTCATCCTCCGGTTCTGGAACCAGATCTTCACCTTCACAGGTAGGGGAGGAGAGTAGAGGATCAGTTGAAGTTCGTATACGACCACCAAATACAAAGAGAGTTTCCTGCCACAGTTCCATCTCAGCTTTCTAAACAGTTGAAATGAATGGGGTCCGGTTTTTTAGAGTTAAGGAGTAACTAAACCCCAAATCCAAATCTGTGGTGAAGCCTGACACCTACTGGTGAAAAGTAGGGTACTGAACTGGCCATCTGCTATTGGCTGGTCTTTGGTGCCAGGTAATGTCACCCTTATACAGGTGGTGACATCACCTGGTACAAAGACCAGCCAATAGCAGATGGCTATTGCATAAAATATCCATCAGATTTCTCTAAACTCCTGCAGCATGATCCAAGTGTTTTGTAGCCAAACGATTACATTTCCCTCATTATGCAGCATTATTCTAGGTAAAGGAAATGAGCTGAATCTGTTTACAAATGGCCAGCCAATAGAGCAATGTTCAGCAATGTTTGTCCAACTCAACATGAGTTGATAAAACTATAATATACTGTATCTTACAACAGCAAAAGAAGCTTTGTTCCAAAATCAAACATCCACCATTTGGAAGAAAATTTGCGCAAAAATGTGTTACTTTACTACTGTACTACTGTAGTTAACTTAAAATACCAAGACTTTTACAGGTTAGATCCTCTATATTATAGGGTATATTGAATGCGGAACTTCAGGTAATGATTTTTCCAAAATGTATATATATGTTTATATATATTGTTTTGGAAATGGCCAATAGTGGTTATTGAGCCTGCATTGTGATGGAATGCTGAATGTCAATAGTCTACTGTCTATATGAAGACTCATTTGTATAGTTACAAGCTACTGTATTTGAACTCCTGTTGTCCTACTATGAGTGCCAATATGTTCTCATGTTACATAATATAAGCTGTTGATATGTTGACCAAGACATGTCTTGTATTTGGTGATTACATGAAGGGATGGTGATGGGTATTATTTCTCGGTGTCTACCTGGGAGTCCTTGAGTCCCAGCTTGCTGGCCAGCTTCTTCCTGTCTGGCTTGCTGATGTATTTCTGCTTCTGGAAGGTCCTCTCCAGGGCCTTGCGCTGCAGGTCGGAGAACACGGCCCGCCGCAGCATGCCCCTCCTGGGCTTCCCTCTGGGGGCCAGGGGCCACGAAAACGTCCCCGGGACGGGAACCACGGAGGAGGAGGAGGCTGGAGGGACACAACACAGCAACGCATGTTTACTTTAATAGCCAGTAGATCAGGGGTTCTCAAACATTTCCATGTCACAGACCCTTAAATAGACACATGCTAGGACCACGGACATCTCAGGCTGCTTTTACACTGGAAAATAAAATCTATAGAGTTTGTGAAGAGTGTCAGCCTGTTTACACTGGTATACGCAAACCGAAAGAACCCTAATCTGTTTCTTTGGGAGAACGTTTGCTCGCAGCCCCAAACACATTTCTTCATCATCAATACATTAAATTTGGCAGAAATCTCCGTCATGGAACACGACTCCTGCTTGTTTACGTCATCGCCGCGAAGGCACCCTGAGGCCTGCACAGAATAGCTGCTTGTTCTGGGTGAAGCCTGATGTAGGAAAAAAAAAAAAAAAGGCCCATTTGTCTCCCAGTGGAAACAGAGCCTATGGTAATGAGCCTGGCTCTCCAAAGCTTCGCTCACACTGCCTCTAATGAAGCATGAAGGGGAATTGTATAGGTTGCAACTGCATAGAAAAAGCTAATTGTGTTGTAATGAAGTGAGTGGAAAAGGCCGCAGACAGGCCAGTATATTATAGGCCTATTAAAGACAGGCAACTATATTATAGTCCTGTTAGAGTCTGTGGAGACTTCTCCACTTTGAAACCTCCACACATGGTGAGAAGCTTTGGGGGAGGCACAGAGGTGAAGGCTGCTTGGATGTTTTTGGCGTTGAAAACTAGCCAACTTTAGCTAATGCAATTGCAAAGTCTCATTGCGGGTGTTTCTTTCGTAAATATACAAAAAATAAACCATATAAAGGTTACTGCGCTACAAATCCAGTGACTACTTGTGGTGCGCTTTAAAGATCAAAGGTCATGACTAGGGTTTAGATTTCACTTCAACAAAAACCGATGCCTGAAAATGTTATTAAATGATATGATTGTGCAATTTTGTAGCAACTAAACTTTCTGGCAGGAAGGGGAACACACACTGAAGTCATGAGAATATTCAAACTAGGCCATTTTTAATCAGACAGTCTCATCCACCTCTGGTATGATGGATATGCTTACATATTTATTGTAGAATTGATCAATATTACATTGGTTGTCTATGGGAAGACCTTAACCTGAATTGATACAAATGACATGACACTTCTACTAGATTACACCCAAGTATGAATGAATAGGATTATGATTATGATATTATTATTATCCTGGGTTTCAATGGAGAGTTTTAGTGTTCCATATGGTCTTAATATCGTTTCAGATGCTTTTTCACCCTGCCAAGAAAACTTTTTTTGCACTAAAATGGTCAAATTCAAAGATACTGATTCAAAAAAATATCAGCATCAAAGACTCATATCTTTCAAACTCAGGTTCAAACAACTGAATGGAGTCTAATAGAGTCGAATGCAGAATTAGTGCATGACTGGTAAAGACCTGTGAGTAGCAAGGCCGAGCCAAACTTCGTGTAGGTGCGTGCGCGCGCGGGTGCACGTGCGTGCTTGTGTGTGTGTGTGGTTTTGGCTCCTATTGGTCACGGTGCTGGAAGCTTTGTCGCTGGGCGGAGGGGCTCGGTGGGAAAACGACGGCGCGTGAAGAGGCACCGGGGTCTCGAGCTGGGAAGATACCCGCCTCGCATTTAGAGCATGACAAACGGCGCTAATATATTTAGAGCGTGACAAACTGGGCTAATTTGTAGATTAGGACGACCGGTGCTAATGTCAGCAGTCAGTGGGTCGGCTAAATAGGCCTTCAAATTGGCGAAACTGATTCCGAGCTGCTCCAGGCTGTCCCGGGTGTTCCCAGGCTAAAAGGCCGACAACACGGCCTCTAAACGGCCTGCCGAGACCTCGTGTTCGCTATCACCTGGTAACATATGTTTTTAAATAAGAAAATGTGGGATTTTTAAGGATGATAGTTTACCGCCATTTTTGGATGGAAGCTGCCGTTAGCTGCTATTTTGTGCCTATAGGGCCTATTCGGTATGCTTAAAAGTTCTCAAAACGTCTTAAAACTTGACTATTTTCATGCCAACGTAGGCCGAGGCTATTCAGTGTTTAGTCCAGTATTTTAGAAACTTCTTGTCAGGGTGAAAAGCCTCTGAAGCAGCATTTAGACCATCATGGGACACTAAAACTCTCCATTGAAAGTCAGACTAATGAAATAGTTTTAGCAGCTCTTTAAGGCAGGGTGAGGAGAGAGGGGGAGATATCATAAATTAAATGCCTGTCATGTTTTCCCCAATAGGCTATAGGCTCCTGCATTTGGAGCTCTGCATTCAAATATAAATCATACCCATGGTTATCATCATATTTAGATCCATGTAGGCCTTCAGTGGAAGTAGGCTACAGCTCACCTCAAACCTCCCTCTGCCAAGCTACTTTTGGTGACAGAAGGATGCTGATTTATACTGTTTGTAAGTTGTATTGTAAATCTATGTGGATGTGAATGCCAAAGTGTAATTAAGGCAGGCCCTAAATGTCTACATCATCAGCGTCCAACCAAAAAGTGATGCCTGAATATAAATACAATGACCAAGTAACTGTGAATGAACATAGACAAACTGCAGAAAGACTGAAGGTAGGAATGGAGGCTATCTAATATACAACTAAATGAGCTAAAAAATAATTGAAAGTGACGTTGTTGTCCTACCTGGAAATACAGTGCCTAAAAAGTAAATGCAAATACATGGAACTGCACCTACCTGTGAAATAGGAAGCTCTGATGAAAGGATGGAGGTTTCCATCAAAGAAAGGCAGTGGGAAGGATTTAGTCTGCAAACTCTGGACTGGAGGAGAGCAGGAGGCTGAAATAACATCAGATATAATAAGAAATAACATGAATAAAATAACCTATTTCATTATAACACAAACAGACCATATTGCATAAAATGTAGGCCTAATAGTATTATCATAATATTAATTAAGGTTATATAATAATACTATTACACCAGGATAGGATCCAGCAATAAAACTTGAAAATGAACATATAAATAAATTATTACATCTTTTTATAGCAAGATATAATATTAACTGTGCCCGGAGAGGAAGCATTGATCATAAACATAAACAAACTTTTCAGCATAAGCTTCATTTTAAGTGCCTCTCAAAAACAGAGAAATATATAATTTTAAGGCTGATGCAAGTAAGTCTGACCAGTTACCATACCACTTAAATATATAGTACATCTTTATTTGAATCTTTAATTGGTGTTTAATGATATCCAGATATGGGCCTATATGCCAAGTTGTGGACAACTAATTCAAAGTGCTTTGCAGTGCCATTAATATGTAGTCTACATTTTCAGGATGGGTGGCCCCATTAGAAATCGAACCCCTAATACTGGCAGTAGCCTATTAGTTCCTTGCTCTATAGGCTACTAACTACTAACTATACCACAAGAGTTATACTAGAGTTATAAGAGTTATATTAGCAAGTAGTTGGCACCATAAACAACATTTAAAATACATAAATTATGCACAAATATTATACACAACAACCAGTACAATATACAACTAGGCCTACTACTACTACTACTACTAATAAGAATAAGAATCATAAATATTTATTATATAGCCTATTATTATTATTCATATAATATAATGGAAAATAAATAAATACATGTTTTTAATTGTATTTCTTTTACTTTTAACTTTTTTTTTAACTTTTTATTTCAATTATTTTCTATAGGCTACTTATTACTTTATTATTAAGTAGTAGCTGTAGGTCTAGCAGCTTATTTCATAATAATCATAATAATAATAATGGTAGTAATAATAATCATCATCATCATCATCATCATCAATTAAAAATAATAGAACCATGAATAACGAATTTCGATTTTGTGCTTTTAGGCTACAGTTTTGTTTTGTTTGTTGTACTTTTTATTTTAACTATTGTATAGCCTAAGTTTTGTATTATCGGTTATTATTATTATTAGGCTAGTAGTGTTAATTACAAACAATAACAATAACAAGCATCATCATCATCATCATCATCATGATAATAATTCACCACTTTTTTTCAGGACACTCACCGCTGCGTGTGGACGGTGCCAGTATGGCGCTGACGCCGAACTTGAGGCAGCCGGAGTCCGGGCAGGCTGTGTGCAGCGGGCCGGGGCTGGAGCGGCTCGGCGGGACAGAGCTCTGCAGGACCAACCGGTCCGAACCGGAGCCTGTGGCCCGGGGAGAGGCGCCGGCTCCCGCGCTGAGCGGGAGGATGTCCCCGGGGGTTCTGGAGGAGAAAGTCCGGTGTATGTAGCTGACAGGCTGGCTTATTCTGAGGAGGTCCTCGACTAGGAAGCCGGAGGGGATTGACCGGGGCAAGGGCGAGGAGAGAGCCGCCGGGGGACGCAGGAGCCCCGGGTAGAGAGGAGGCGGCAGGGCGCTGCAGGGAAACATCATGGTTGATCCGACCGGAGAAGTAAAGATCCTACTCTTGTCTCTTTTCTACTTTTCTATGGGAGGATTTTTTTTTCTCTGGAAATGAAAAATACACGTTTTTGATTTTTTTCTCATCACACACACACTCTCTCACACTCTCACTCCCTGTTCTGTGTCTCTCTGTCCTCTTGGGGAGGTTTTATACATGGGAGTCTCTCCTTCAGACACACACACACACACACACACGCACACACACGCACACACACGCACACACAAGTTCAACCTTCAACCCAGCTCTCCGCAAGAGGCTGTTTGAACAGAAAGTTCAGGGCCAGCGGATTGGCCGATGGTTCATTGGTTCATTTCTGATTGGACTAAAGTCAAGAAGAAGTTAACACTTTTTGAAAAAAAAAAAAAAAAAAAAAAAAAAATGTATTTGTTTGTTTGAGTGATTGGTTGTTTTTTTTGTGAAACAGTGTAGGCTATCCAGAATGAACATCTCATCCTTTTTTATTGCTGAAAATGACATGCATATAGGCTACACAATGAAACGAGAGTAAAAAACAACAACAAAATAAACAAATACATTTTTTTTTAAAAAAAGCTTTGGGATGAGTGTAATTTCCCAAGGTGCATAAATAGTTTCTTAGACCGGATCTACAACGAATTTGGGTTTTCGATTAGAAAATTTACTGGTGTGAGATATTTACCTCATAACGAAAGCAGATTGTACAGCAACATTGTGAGTTTGCCGCTGAAGACCCCAAAAATGTAAAAAATAAATAAATAAATAAATAATAATAATTATATGAAAGCATTGCAAATCAACCCCTAGCCCAAATAACCTCAAGAGGTCGCTGCCATTCACCTGCATCTACTTGCATCTTGACCACATTCCGCTGGTCAAAAACAGCTTCTGATAGCCTACAATAGGCTACCTTCCTCTGGAGTAGGCCTATAGCCTAGGCCTATATCAAACAGATAGATATGGAAAAGACACAAACAAAAGTTCAGTTTCGTTGTTAAAATCCACTTTGAATTTCTCAGAAACACTGTTTGGCCCCAAAATTTCAATAAGGACTAAACAAACCCAACAACCCTAACAAGTAGCCTATATCATTATGGGCATAGCCTATATTAGAATTTACATGTTTGATCCCGAATTGTCTCATAATAATAGCCTAATAATAATAATAATAATAGCCTAATAATAACAATAATAATAATATTGATTCGTAGGCTTGTTGTATAGGCTAATGTTGGTTTTCTCCTATAATTTGTTACTGCTAGCATAGGTTTTCTAAAAAATATTTTTGCACTTATTTCAGATCCATAACCTATAGGCCAAGGCTATATTTTTCTTGCATTTTTCTTTATCGCAGTATACTGCTGTTTTGCACACCATCATTTTGCTGTATTGTTTCCATTTCATTAATATACAGGCCTACGTACACTGGAACTTGATGTATAGGCGATGTTATCATAATAACAATAGTAATAATAATAATAACCATAATAATGTTCATATTCGGACCTGTTCAAATGCCCCCCCTCCCTCCTCGTTAAGCTCTGACCTTGGCCCCGCGCTTCTGATCCCGTTAAGCATGAAGCGACCGTCGGCCGCGCGCCCGCTGTCCGCGCTTTCATCCGTTCCTTTCTTTCTGTCGGAGAATCACAGCATTCAGTCCGTGTTGAAAGGAGCTTTGGGGCTGCGGGTCCATAATGAAAGTATTTGACTTGTTGGATGTGGTGATGAATTTAATGTCGGGATTTAGGCCACTGGAAGGAATTTAATGAAGGTGTATTCCTGCATATAGAAGGCTCATATTGTCTTGTATAAAAGGCTGTATTGAATATTGACTTGTCAATAAAATGGAGGCTGTAGGCATTTATAGGCAAAGCTCTCAGATGAGAAGCAAACAGAAAAGGTAAGCTATAGGCCTACGTTTGATATTTGTGAATAGTATAATGATCTTTTGTCAGATTTCCATATCATTGTCAGAGTTGTAACACAAACATTTGAAATGGAAAAAACGTGTTATCATTTGTGTCTGACTAATTCCTGGCCCTGGAAGCCTATACAGGCAAAAAGCTACAGTAATTTTTCCCTCATGTGCAGGCCTAATTGAAGTGAAGCGGGAAATAGGCCAGACAGCATAGGCTATAGTTTATTTTTATTTAGGCTGTTCATTAATTGCTTTTTTTTAATTCACTTCATCAAACTATTTGAATCGAACCTATAGCCTAGGCCTATTGGTATTTAATTGTCGCTCAGCCTAATTTCTCTTCAAAACAAGTTGAGGGATAAAAGTAACAGTGTCTGTTTTTCCACATTAATTATTCAATTCTAACCAACCTTGTTAGCCGGGAATTCCATCTTCTTGTTAAAGTGTCACCAATTATTTCTCATTCAGGCTACACAGCCTATAAGTTAGGGAGACATAAGGTGGCCTTTCCACTTAAAACGATTTAAGAGAGAGACTTAAAGTCAGCTTTGTTATCATCGCCTTTGATCACGGTGTCCCCTATTGACTAGAATGAGTGTAAGTTCAGGAACACAGAAAGTGACAGTCAAGAGTCACCCCTTGCCTCTCTCCTCCATCCTGAAACAATCAGGAATTCCATTCAAAATTCTGTCAGTCTATGCTGCCTTGCTAATGGGCGAACGCCCACTCCTGGTAGAATATAGCCTACCTTATGGCCTTTTACGAATCCTAAGGGTCCACTCTTCAATTCGGCATACACTGGATATCATTTCAATCTCAACTTTTACATTTGGTGCACCTGTTATAGCCACCATAATACACCGCGGTTGGCGGTAGTGAGCGGAGCAATTCTAAAAGTTAAGCTTTTATTGAAACAAAGTGTTGCTTGGTTGATTGTCTATGTGCCGAATTTACCAGAAGAACCTAATGATTCAAAATATCTAAAGTCACATTCTACGAGATATGCACCTTTGCCGATAAGCAAAGCAGTATTAAACTGCTGTTTTTTGGAATGGAGTTTGGCCTTACCGGCACCTATTCGGGCTAGGTTACCCCTTGCTGTTTCTACGCGCGGTGTTTCACGAGATTGTGTCAGTTTAAATAAAACAGGCTCTCGGTGTGGCTTTCTGACCGCAAGAGACAATGGTGAATTCTAATAGACAGACTAAAGGAAGATAGAGGAGAAAAGCAGGAACAAAAGAGGTTTTTGAAGAAGATTTGGTTTGGGAACGCACGGGCGCGAGAGGTGAATCCCTAAGGGCGCGCGATAAGACCTGTGACTAATGGCGTTTGACCACGTGCGCTCTCTCTCTCTCTCTCTCTCTCTCTCTCTCTCTCTCTCTCTCTCTCTCTCTCTCTCTCTCCTTTTCACCCTGTCACACAGTCTTTCTCTCTCTGACATCAGTTAAATTAAATTTAGTGAATAATGAACACTGAACAGTGCTAAGTAACAGAAGAGAGAGGCACATGAGAACATTTTTTTAATAAGCTAAACAGATAAACCCACTGAATAGCCTGGGTTACCTTTTATTTAGGCCTACCTTTATTTATCCAGGTAAAGTCAGCACCATGCTCTTTTCCAGCAATGTCTTGCTTCACATTCATATATTAGGCTACACATATTGGGAGCTGCCCAGTCCAACCACAATCTTCTGCTGTTGAACACTGAGCTGCTCCACTGGAACAGTTTACTTGCTCAAGAGCATCTCAGCAGTGTTTGAACCTGTGACTTTTCAGTAACAAGCCCACTTCTACAAGCACTAGGCTAGAGGTTAGCCCTTATCAGAGGAGCTCAGCTCAACAGGTTAACCTTCTAGCCTATAAGTTATGAAACATTACTATCATAGCACATTAAAATAAAAAAAAACATCAAGCTTACTGATTTTTATTGAGCCTATATTTTTCAGTGACCACACTCCAGCACCTGTCAATCCATACATGTAAAAAGTACATATCGAACACTGAAATTATGGGACCTATAATGTGTCATAAGTAAGAAACCTACCTCTTATTGAACTAGAGTAATGAGTAAAACATAGCATAACAAGTATAGGCATAGTATTTATGTTTTTGGACCATAATATGGAATGGCCATAATCAGTGAGTTAGTAGGCTATATATAAAAAACAGCAAAGATGAACCTCAAGGCCTGTAACCTGGCTCTATATTGAATAAAACTGTGGTCATTTTGGATAAATTTCACTTGATAACTGAACAACTGCTTTTATTTTTTACTGGCCCAAATCTATCTCTGCATCTACACGCATCACACTGTAGCCTCAACATGATCTTAAACTACTCATCAGGAACACACTATGGAGAAATGATCCCTTCCCCAAACAAAAGGAACCGATCATTAAATCTGCCGCAGACTTGCTGAGCGGCAGCCCTGCCGGGAAATGCGACACCTTAACCAAAACCCCTCTCAAAGAGCGAGAGAGAGAAATTGTTACGTTCAAAGCATTTTATTCCTTCAGAAAATCCCTCTATTGTATTGAAGTGGAGCAGATGGTTCTCTGTGAGGGAATATGGGCATCAGCAGAACTAATTTCTCCTCCTGGTCCGACAGACAGACCGGCCTGCTGCTCGATTCTTAACCAACACAACAGCTGTCGGTGAATTAAACACCAGTTAAGACTCATTTTAAAGCTATTAGCCCCTAGAAGTCTTACAACATGAACCCTCCCCACCTAACTCCCTGAATTGATAAGACATGTTAATAGGGACCAAAACAGAGGCCACATCTACGGTGAGTTAAACACTAGTTAACACTCATTGTAAAGCTCTTAACGAACATGGACCCTCCCCAACCAATACATACATGTAAACTGCAAAACATAGATTTAAATGAAACCATATCACTGGTGAATTAAACTAGATATTAGCCTCTTTAAGTCTTTACCCAGCCAGCATAAACCTTACTCATCCTCACCTGCTGAGGTGATAAAACATGTAAAATAGGGAAACAAGCAATATCTGTGGTAAATTTAACACCATTTAAAGGGGAACTTCACCCCCAAAAAACAAGCTGATTTACTGTATAAATTACATACATAACCTCAAACTAGTAAGTAGTGTTGCACAACTTGTTTTGGTTGAAGAGATAGTGTCACTGGGTGTGAAATCACCTGGAGGAAACTGACTTTTTATTTTATTTTGAAATTACGTTTAGAGGAAGCTGTGCGTATAGTGATTTAAACATCATTTATTTTAAAGCTGTTACTAGGAAGGGGTCTTCCATAGGGAACAGGCACCTTGCCCTTCTTTCTAATTGTTAGCAAATACAGGATTAAAATGTAAAAAAACAGGGAAAAAAACAGGTCCAAAACAAGGCTAATCTATTTCAATATTCAATCAATTAAGGGTAGTGTCTTGAAACTCCAGTGGATGGACAGTACCGGCTAGAAAGTGAGTTTTGAAAGGCAGAAATCTCAGCACTTGGAGAAGTATATGATGGTCTTTTTGTGTGTTGTTATAAGACAGTAAAAAACGTATTTATTGCAACTTTAAATCTACTTTAAAACACAAAATACTATTCTACATGATTAACAATTTCTTTTCTCTCTTTCTCCGTTTCTCTCTCTCTCTCTTTCCGTTCCTCTCCCTCTCTGTCTGTCAGTGTCTCTCGGCCAGAGCATCTGTTTTCAGACAGTGTGGAACAGAGTGGATTAGCGGGGCCCTGGGTGTCGAAGTGCGGCGACAAGCATTAAAACCATATTAACTTTCCATTAAACATCACCTCGCTCTGTCGAGGGAGAGAGAGAGACACAAGCCCTGGGATAAAGCTCCTAAGGGAGAGAGAGAGAGAGAGAGAGAGAGTGCGTGTGTGTGTCGCCCCCTTGCACCTGTTCCCTCAGTGTACTTTTTTTTTCCACTTAAAAAGCAAAAACGTACAAAAATACATACGATCAGAAAGTGCATACAGTGAATTTGAGTAGGATTTACAGTTTTAAATGAAACATCCATTTTGAATACTTTTGAATACTAGTTTACAGTAAGACTTACTTTTCTTATTTTTATTACATTTCAGACACATAATCAAACCATGAGTATCATTCAAGTAATTTCTGAAGCAATGGGTGGTTTGGTTGATCAGCCTGCATCTTTTTTGGAGAAGGAAAATTAGCTTTCTGCAACTATCTTAACCCAGCTCAACTATAATACAAAACTTTATATCCTAATGTTTATGGATATTAGAGATGTAAAACAAACTTTGAAGAATGCCCCCAATCCCAAAATAACATGATTCATTAGACATGATTACACTGGTTTATTATCTTGCATTCACACTTATCAAGGTTACATTAGATCAGATTAAATGAAATTTTAATGATCTCCATGGGGAAGTAAGGTAAAATTAATTTGAATTATCTTACTGCTTTGGAACAAGATTTTGTTGGTTTCAAGATATTAAAGGTAAATTGACTTGTTGTTACACAAGTGGAATTTCTTATCAGCCAGTGCAGTAATATAAATTGACCTCAAATGTCTTGAAATAAGATGAGGAAAAATATGACTTATTAGGTCTGGTATTTTTGTAGTATAAAATGTTACACAGTTAGTGGAGAAATAAGATGAGAAGAGGAGAGAAGATGAGAGGAGATGAGAGGAGATGAGGTCACATGAGATGAGAGGAGAAGATGGGATGAAAACAGATTAGAGGAGAGGAGAGGAGAGGAGAGGAGGACCAGCATTTCCTCCTCATTGGTACTTGATGGTCAACATGCCCACCACCCTGCTTCTTGAATTTAAGGCAGCCACCTGTTGCATGGCAGACACTGTTATAGGCAGTTAGAATGGTTGGACATTAGACATCTACAGTATAGATTACCTTCTAGTCTGGTTTACCTTCTTGTTCTTCAGCTTTTCTCTTCCTCTCCTTCTTTTTCTTGTCCTTTTTTTTGCTTTTAACGAACTGCTTAAGTTAAGGAGGTAATCTCCAAGTTCAAGTGTTTATTTTGTCTCCATCTTTGGTACTAAATGCTCACTGCTGTGGTGTTTTTGCAGCATTCGAACAGTGTGTCCAGTACTATGAGTTTGCATGGTCTTGAAAGTGTATTTAAATTCAAATTTTATTTCCAGGAAGGGCATTTTGTTGCAAATATTTTCAGGGAACAAACCCGGCAAAGCACAGAGTAAGAGTCCCAAGATGTAAAACTGGCATAAATAAATTGCAAACCTCTCACTATAAAGTGCTCAGTTCCCCATGAGGAAGCCCATGAATTTTCATCAAGCCGTGCGAGAGGTTGTGTGAGAACGTCCTCGGCCTACTGAATTCATACAATAAAAGTAAAACTTGACCGAAGCGATTAGCCCGTGTTGCTGACAAATATGAGAAATCTCTGGCCTCCGTGTCCCCATCATAGCCTCAGGACACTTGTGACATAGAGCACGCTCATTGAATGCTCATTAGTTGTAGATTGGTCATGGGAGCTCAGAGCAACACATCGCTGTGCTAACAATCTTTCCCATTATAAGCGCTTCCATTCTTCCATTCACCGGCCATTCTGCTCTAATCTCATTGGAGTCTCATAACGTTCTGCGGGCCTTCAGCGGGAGGCTTAAAGCACCTGGCAGGTTGTTTAGAGGAGAGCTTGTAAATGCCTGTGGTTAAAATGGGCTCCGGGGCCCAAACACAAGCCAAGCACCGCCGGGGAAAAAAAGGAGGGGGAACCGATCTGGTTGTCAAGTCGAGTTTATATTGTGGTCTGTCAGGGGAACGGGGAAAGAGAAAGTGACCCAGCGCTCACACCAACCTGTTGCTTCCTTCGCTCTCACAGTTCAGCCATTCTTAGCAGATTCCTGTTTTTCTTGAGGTATTCAGGAGGTTCTTTGGACTGAGAGTCGCCCCAGAACCACAGAAAACCAGTGTGTGGTTTGGACCGCCGGTAACCCACTGCACAAACATAATCAAATGTAGGCACCACTATGCTAAATGAGTCAACCACAATGTATTTCAAGAGTTCTCAGCCACAACTTGTCAAAAGTTTGGGCTAAACCATCCAAATTTAGCTTCAAAAAGTATTGTTCATTTAAACTGATTTATGGTGATTTGGCCAAGAATGATGAAGCATGTGGCACTGGTTCCTCCAGTGGTTGGCTCCCATTGGCTAATATCTCCAGTATTTCTTAACACATGTTGCTGTTTACACATCCATGACACAAGATGTATGTTGTCACAGAACTCACTTATGGATATGTTGAAAATGACGCAGTTTTTTGAGAGTACAGCATCGCGGCAGATACGTACGATCGTAAGGAGGGTAAACCCATCTTCATCATCAGTCTTGATTAGGTAAATTAATTGTATGTATTCTCCCCCAACAACAAATACTGTTGAGGTGCCCCTGAGCAAGGCATTTACCCCCTAATATGGCTTCCATTGAGCTGCTCAGGGGCCAAGAGTAGAAAACTATGGTTGCACTGCACAGGATGGTGCTGAAAAAGATCATGTGTTCTCACAGATCAAGCTGAGATGAGCTTGGGAAACCCAGTTCTATCTACATAACACAGAAAAACCTCAATTCAATAACACTGAAGCAGCTCACAGACGAACTCTTTCACTCACAAATGTACTGCATGGGTTTAAAAAGAGAGAGGGAAAGAGAGAGAGAGGTGCTGACGTCGTTCTTCTCTTGCTGAAGAAAGTCTTGAGTATTTCCTTAGACCAGTGGGTCCCAGGACTTCTTGAAGGGGTTCCAGGGGGTCCAGAGGAAAATGAGCAATAACTATAATTTAATTCACAAGAAAATATCCCATTTAGAAAATGTATAAAAACTAAATACTGTAATCCTCGGTTTCACTCTCACCACTGTTATCTCTCCTCGTCCAGTGTAGACAGTCCAGTTCACTACTAAATCAACAACTAAAATCTTCCCATATGGGTCCCTGGGACACAATCTAAATAAATGGGGGTCTCATGTGGGTCTAATAGGGGGTCCATGACATAAAAAAATACTTGAGACCCCCTGGATTAGATAGACCGGGAGTCTGTATGAATGTGTGTGTTATCCCCTCAGCAGCCCAGACAGCTGACAGCAGAGGATCCTCCGCTCTGTAAACCTCAGTCAGAGAGACTCTTCCGTTCTTAGTGCTGTGTCACTGCTGACTGTGTACATTATTGTTGTATCAGTAGCTACATTCAGCTCTAGCTTGGGCCCTTTAGGTGGTTCAGAGGGGGCTTTGTTTTAGTTTCAGAGGGCCTAGGAAAGCACCTTGTCCAAAGGCCGGTATTAAGCCAGGCTGACGGGTTGAGCGTGGGGTTGAGGGCAGAGACAGAGAGGTAGCTGAGGCGTAGAGACCGAGGCCAGGGCTAGGCCCGGATCTGAATACGGCCAGTCTTATTTCTGGGGCCGGCTGAATACAAGGACGCCAGCGCAGCGCTGCTTGGCTAGCAGGTATTGAGGCGGGCCACGCCACATAATTGGATTGAGCGCCGGCCACGGTATTTATGTCACTTCTCGTCTTGTCAATCCCATAACAGGCATGGCAACGGCGTGGGGATCTCCCATGGTGACGGGGCTTTGCCTCATTCAGATAGAATGGAGAGAAAAGAGCCAAGCCTCATTTAATTCACGTTTAATTCTCACTCAAACCGTTTTAAGGACTGATGTTATTTGCATAACAGGGAAAAAGGGACTCTGCCTTTTCAGTGTCCCCTGTGTGTGTATGTGTGTGTGTGTGTGTGTGTGTGAGAGAGAGAACAGGAACAGTGTTGTAATTGAAAGTGTATAGTAGGCTTATATATGCATATGCTCAGGGACAAGCGTTCTCACACGGATCAACAGAGAGAGAGAGAGAAAGAGAGAGAGAGAGAGATTCTGTTGCAGTATACTCATGCACATCATTGTTTATCTGCAGATTCAAACACTTCATTTGAGTGATGGCATGTCAATATAGAGTGATATATTTAAATCTCACATACGTTTTGTTGTATCGGTGCTATTACGTGACCACTAAGATGGACATTTTTTGCAGACTGGAGTGGATTACAGAATGAATGAAGCAAATGTCACTTTTCTTTTTTTTGCTAATGTTTTTCTTTACATTTGAGAAAATCTCAAAGCATAGCAGTGTGGGAAACCCAACAGATTCATGGCCTTTGTTGCATGATATCCCTGCTATTTCTCTACCAGTTACATGATGCACATTATTTTTTGATAACTGCACACCTTAGAATCTGTTATCTTGCTTATACCACATAACAGAAATAAAATATCCTGTTAATTCTGCTGCTAAAACTGATGTACATAATATGATTTATGCTTTGATCAGCAAGATTGTCCCTCTGTAACTTGTAACTGCTTGCCAACCACCCATGTTTGACTGTTTTTTACTAGCAGAAAAATTATGTGGTTATGTGTGTGTTATAAATATGATATTCACTCAACAAAATCTTTTTTACATTCATTAATTTAGCAGTGCAAATTCAAACAGCCTTTAATGCCAAGTGCATCAGCTGACAGATGCATGGAGCACTTCCATTTTGGTAGTTCGTTAATTTAGAATGGGGATCAGGAAAGAATCGAATACTTAAGATAAGATGAAACTTTAAAAATTGTGTCATTGCAGCAGCAAATAGTAATAGGATACAGGGAAGAAAAATAACACATAATAAGAATAAAGCAACTTAAGTGTATTAAACATAACACAACTGACAATTACAACACTAGAATGTACTAAGTAGAAATATGTGAATGAAGAGTATGAAATTGATTAACTTACATATGGAGGGGCTTGTCACAACAGCTGTAGAACATAATGAGATAAAGAAAATGAATAAAAATATGTACAATTAAAAAAGTATACAAAAAGTACAAAATATGCAGTATGAAAATGAATGATAAATTGTAATACCTAACAGAAATAGTTTGTCTTGCAGACAGACTAATGGATCAATGTCCATAGACTTTCATTGAGGGCAGGAGGGGGATTAGGTTGGGGAGAGGTTGGGGGTTCAAATCCCTGACAGAGTCATATCAAAGACTCTTAAAAAAAAAAAGTGTAACCCTAAAAACCTCTCCGCTTAGCATCAAACGAGTAACAAAATAAGTCAAATCTCTGTCGGTTGTAGATCATAGTCAGGAGCGTCTGGCTGGTAAACCCCTAAACCCCAATCCCTCAGGCAGACAGAAACAGAGAGAGAGAGAGAGAGGGAGAGAGAGAGAGAGAGAGAGCGAGAGGCCAGTGGATAGCAGGGGTGGAGAAATCGTAGTAGTAGTAAAATATCTTACTCAAGTAGAAAGTAAAATTACTGGTGTTAAAGTCTACTTGAATAAAAGCAAATAGTTGCTAATTCAGTTAAAGATGCTAACTTAAAAAAACATTTTTCACAGGATTCCCATTCAATGTAAGAATAGAGTTCATAGTTCATAGTTATTTTAATAAAAAAAAAAAATGTAACAAATTAAAGTGTATAACCACGAATCCACACAACAATTTAGAGTTTAGAGAAGTGTTAGTGGTGGTTTCTGTACAGACATCACTGACTCTTCCTTGCCTTGTTTCCTTCACTCATTTCATGTAAATTTTCCAGTTTCTGATGTGGTGCTGATAGAGAGCTGACAAAATGTATACTTGGATGTGATTTAGAAATATAGTGAAGTTCAATAGAGGGCTTTCAGGTGACGTAACACATCCTTTGGCGTCCATGTTGGAGGCCCGCACAGCTCTTGGGCAACAATAACTGTGAATTGCTGATTGTGTTTCTAAAACGTATGACCCGGCCATCTCAGCAGAATTGAATAACAGAATTGGTTACTTTCTGTGCTGCTTTTGACTCGGAACTGATCATTTCAACACTGATACATCTGATTTATTTTTTGTGTTTAAATGATGCCAGCATGTTAGCTAGCTAACCATCTGATTGGTCAAAATCATCCTCCTGTTGTTAATATGATTTGCACACTAGCTTACGTATGTAACAAAGATAGTGTTAGAAGTGGCTAGAAGTCGAATGGTAACATTTAGCCTACATTACATTGGCTGTTTTTCTAAATGAGCCTGCTGGCTATTAGCTAGCTAACAGTTTATTTAGGTTAACTGAACTGACTCTTCTCAAGCTACAACTACAAGTGTTTTGGAGTAGAGACTATAGGGCTAATGCCACATATGGGAGTTATCATAATAACTTATAGCTTCTGAATGGTAAAAACTTTCAGGTCAGGCTCTGTGTGGTAATTCTGAGTGGGAAATATCCGATATCTCCAACCTGACAATAAAAAACACTTATTGGGCTACAATAAAATTTACAATATCAGTTTAAACTTAAAATTACAAATGAATTAATTTTCTGTTGCTCCTCCAAGGCATTCAGAAGAATGCAGTAGTATCGTTTGATCGTAAAGTAACAGTAAAGAGAAAGAGCGATGACTTGATGGGACGATCGGCATCTTGACAACACGGTAACGCTTCCAAGTCGGAGCAATGTGAAGTCTTCCCATTGCTTCGCTTCCTCCCATATGATGTGAACGCAGCAAAAAGACAAGACAGTTTACTGTGTCACAGTAACCTACATTTGGATACAAATCTACCTTAGACAATTCACTTTTACTTAGACTGTTACTGAATCGACAGACACTGACACCACAACAATCTGTCTCAGATATCTCTCTTCTTCTAGCATAGTTATCATATATTTAGACATTATTTGTGTTCAGCCAATTCCCCACATCTAGCATGGTTAGTAGATTTGTGATACAATTGCCAAGACTCTATACTTAGGTCAAAACACACTTAAGTAAAAGCGAAATTACTGACTCGAAATACTCCAAAAAGTCAGCACAAAAACTATTCCATAGAGTAATTGTAATTTGTTACTTCCTTAGCGCATAGGCAGACAGACCGGCAAGCAGACAGACAGTCTAATCTGGTCAGCATTGAAAACCATCCTCTCGGCCTCTGCGGCTCTCTTTAAACCTGAACCTCCCTCCACCTATCCCTCCATCCCTCCCTCCCCCTCCACCCAGGACTAATCCCTGGTTCAACCTTTGATTTTAACTTCAACTTTCTCCCTCCGTCTGCCCAAGCAGAGAGAGAGAGAGAGAGAGAGAGAGGGCAAGAGAGAGAGAGCAGGGATAAAGTGACTAGTCAGTTTCCTGCTGGTTCTCTCTTCTTGTTCTTTGTTGGCTTTCAGCCCTTTAGCCTGGCTCTCTGCTCCCTGCCTGCGGGCACACACACACACACAGAATGTAGAATGGGCATATCATAACGTGTGTGTGTGCGTGTGTGTGTGGTTTGATCTGGTTTCCTGGTGGACTCTATTGTGTCAGGGCAGGAAACAGCTAATCCAGTCAGATCCAACTCAGTCAGGGACCTGCTGCTCATATAATCACACTGCCAGGAGCATTGGTTTGGAATCTAAACGAATCAAATCTGTCTATCTATCTGTCTATCTATCTGTCTATCTATCTAGGCAAACATGTTCTGGGCCAATTAATTTTTTTAAATTCTCATTCTGTAATTTAATTCTCATTCTGTGATCAAATAACAGAATCATGACATTTGGATTAAAATGGAAAATATAGAACAAATAGCTGCCGTTAGAATTAACACTCAACTGATTAGCTTTGTTTCAGTCAATAACTAGAAGGCTCACAGAGAGCACAAACTTACTCCAACGCTGAACAATTCTCCAACTTGCTGTTAAACCCAAAGACATCATTCCTGTCAGTTAAAGTTTAAGTTGATTTCTTGACCTCATAAAGACTCTTAGGATTTGGAGTCACGTCACTATCTCCGTTAGTTTCATAAGTATGGCTGAAAATGATAATTGTCTAATATCAGAATGCACCATCAACATCTAATAACAACATCTAACAATGTAATTTGAGATGCTGACAGACAGACAAACAAATTAAAATACAACCTCCTTGGCAGAGGCAATAAATTGAATTAGAGAGTTTTCTGTTTTCAAACCCACCCATGGGTGAAGAGTCAGACTGGGTGATGTGAACTAGACTGGGTGTCCATTTTTCTGCCTGTCTGTCTATGAAAAGACCTTTCTCTCTCTCTTTAATTCCCAGTGCCATCGCACCATTCAACTTGGGCCCCCTTGTTTTGCATGGAAATTCCAATTAAGGTCATCTTTTCTCTTGAACTGAAGGTTTACATGCTCCTTTACATGCTGAGCAAGTTTCATGGCCCATGTAATCCGCTGTAATAGTTACACAGAATGCACAAGATTCACTCTGAAAATAAGGATTAGTTTCTTAATTGTTGAAGATAAAAAGTACTCCGCTGACAGTAGGGCAGATCTCATATCTCCATATGCTGCTTATGTACAAAAATCTTTCAAAGATGGCAGACCAGAATGGGGCTAAGGCTGCACATGACCAAAACATGTAAAGGATGGCTTCAGTCTGGTGGCAACGATAACAAGCTGGGTCTGTTCCTGGAAACAACAATAATGCAGTCTATGGAAACTTTGAATTGAAGTAGCCTGTGTCTAATGCAAATGGAAGTTGAATGTATTTGTTTGATTACGAATTGCCAAGCAGCGTCTGAGAGCTCAAACCCAAAGTCTTCCCACAGCTCCCTAAGGTGTTCCAGAGGGGAGATGCTGCTTCTTGGATTGTACGATATATTCTAGATACCAGACCTCACTCTAGAGAATCCAATTTTAAGCGCTCATTTATCCAACCACCATTTGGAGAGGATGGAAAAGCAGGAACATGTTTTTGAACCAAACTGCAAATGTGCAGATACCTACAAACATGCAACTGATGTATGTTGTATTGTGTATTCAAAAGTCTTAAAAGAAATGCGCGCATACCCCGTTCTGCTCACAGATCACCCTGTTAGAAATTTGATTCCAAGCCAAACCAATGATTTCATTTTCTGTTTTCATATAAAATGTCCGCTTGTGAATATTTCCAACTCATCCCGCTAAGTGACTGTCTGTGAGAAACACTTAAGTAAAATTGTGATGATGTGCACAGAGATGTCTATCCATCAAGGTCGCATCAGTGAGGAATCCAAGCGCTTCACAGCCTTAGAATCACAACCCCATGGGAGCAATATGAATGGAACAGGATTACTTTTGGCTTGATCCATAGACCTTTGGTTCTTGAACACAGCATGAAGCAAAGTTTGGGTGGTTTATGGCAGTGGTTCTCAACGTGGGGTCCGGGGACCACCAGGGGTCCTTGAGAGGGTTCCAGGGGGTCCCCAGCAAATTGATGAATTGTTAACTTCGCCATTATTTCATTTACAAGAAGTGAACACAGTTAGAGAACGTAGAAGAATGACTGTTTTGATCATAGTTTCACTGTTATCTCTCTACCTACAATACAGATAGTAATGGAATTCTGGACAAAATCATATCTAACAATAAAAAATATTCTCAGACTTGGGTCAGAGAGGCAAAACTCATCAAATGGGGGTCCGTGGCCCTAATGTGGACTAAATTATGGGTCCTTGATATGAAAAAAGTTGAGAATGACTGGTTTATGGTACAAAATGTGTATTCCCTATTTGGATGACAACCTGGTTTATATTGTGACATTCACAAGTTCTTTATGAAATACTTATGCCATCACATACATATTTCCATATGTAACATATAACATACAGCCTTGTTTCTTTTGACTCTGTCATCATGTGTCAAATCCACACTTCTAGAGATTGTGCCAGCACTTTACTACCCTGGAACTGCTTTTGGAAACCACTGAAGAGTTTGAGTTGCAGTAGTGCACACAAAACACTTTCAAAACCTAATTTTTCTGACATCATGCAGACGGTGACATCGTTGATGACAAATGAAGTAATGACATCATTCGGGAGTCAATCACTGTTACAATTTGGGAAGAATGCAAAGTTTTTAACAAGATTAAGAGTGAGGAAATATTAATGTCTATAGGAACTCTCGGGTCATGTCAGCCTCTTTGACAACGTTGCTACATTTGTGTCACCGATGTCCATAACTGTACTCAGTCTGATGATGAGCATTTTGGTTTTCACACCTTGTGAACGTGTACAGACTAAAGCGTTTCCGAAATAGCGGCCTTAAAATATGCAAGTGTGTACAAAGCCTTTGAATTGTTCAAGTTCAGTAACTGTCACCATTTCAATAACTGGCTGTTTACTGTCCCCAAATCCAAGGGGGCGATGTAGGTCAACAAGTTGCATAAGCAGAAAACAATGCAAAGTATGTACAACAATGAAAAAAACTCTGTTAACATACACCATGGTGGTACAAAACCATAAAGGTAAGGGGGACCCTAATCAGTCAGTCAGTCCATAAGAATTGACACTATGCATAAGTTGGTAAGACAAGTTCATAAAAGTTATTGTTGTTGAGATGCAGCAATACATTTCTGGTCACGTCCAATTTAGAGCATGCATATACCTGTTTTATCCAAATATAGATACGGATACATATGTTTTGTCACTGAGCAGGTGAGTACAGACATCCCTAACTGACATGTATTAGTATGTTTGTATATAATTTTCTACTGTATCATGTATTTGCGATGTGAACTATTGTTATTCTTCAAAACAGTTCTACCTTTTCAGTCATCGTTTTTAAAATGGCGGTTGAAACCTTGGTTAGTGCAGCTTTATCATCTGCATGTCATCCGTTTAACATAAATAGATTTAATAGATGATATGCAGAGCAATTTGAGAATCCATCAAGAGATTGAAATTTTCACGTTTCCATTATTGTTTTTTTTTATTCAGCCGCACGTGAGCACCCTTGAAAAAAAAATATGCCGCCATAGAGTCTTGTTACAGGCAGAGTATAATGTGCATTTTCACAGTGGCAATATTCAAACGGCTCAAACGATTAATAACCAAGAAAAACAAATACTTTTCATACTACAGACTGACTGACAGTCTAACACAGAAACACTTTTGATACGACAAGCAGAGCATCGTGTCAATTATCATGGTAGAAACATTCAAAAGGCTCAATGATTAATTCAAAACTCCACAAAAAGATAAAAAACATTTTCATTTCCTGTTTGAAAACTGTGTTGTGCTATTCTTCCACGACAGCACGTATGCACACACACACACACACACACACACACACACACACCAGATTATGGTCATGCCCTCAGCGTGAATGCTATTCATTCAACTTCCTATTTCAGCTTTGTTTGATAATTTCACATGGACTAAAGTCAGCAGCCCACGCAAACACCCCGCACGTGCGCACACACACACACACACACACACACACACACACACACACACACACATACACACACACCGGAATAAAGGCCCAGCTAGGAGGATATCCCCATTTCTTCCATATCAGAGCTCCTTTGAAAGCTTTGACTCTGTGCTGAAAGAGAGGTTTCACTGAAGCCATTCACCTCAATGATCTGCTCTGATCTACTCACAATCGACCATATCTGTCATACATGGCTAGGCCTGAGACCCAGGGAAAGAAAGAGAGAGAGAGGGAGGGAGGCAGGGAGGAAGAAGGAAAGCAAGCAAGAAAGAAAGAAAGAATAAAACAGATAGATGTGTGTCCTCTCTTTGTGCTAAATCAACATGGGGTCCTATTTTGGAGGTACATTCACGTGCCACTCTCTCTCTCTCTCTCTCTGTCTCTTACTCTCTCTCTCTCTCTCCCTCTCTCTCTCTCTCTCTCTCTCTCTCTCTCTCACACACACACACACACAGCTGTTAGGAAGTCACCAGCGACTGGTTTGACACAGGGAATGGTCTTTAGTTCTGCCTTTTTCACAACCAGACAGTAATGGTATCAATTTACCATGGGCATTACCACCATGAACACACAACACACACACACACACACACACACACACACACACAGACACACACATACACACAAACACAGTGAGTGATCCCTGACTAAAGGCTAGTTAAAGGGTGATTTCATGGAGGACTGTCGTCAGAAAGGAAAGGAAAGCTAATGTTTAAATCCCTGCCTGGCTGTCCAGGTGGTTGTATGGTCTAATGCTTGTTGGTTAAATAGGCCTTTTTTTCTTTTTTTTTTTTTTCAGGTAAGATACAAGGTGTTTTAGTCCACTCGAGTTTAACTGTACAGTAGTGGAATAGTAGAAGTCCCCCTTCCTGCATCTGTCTGTCAGTTCCCTAAACTCTAAACTATGGCAAAGTCCCTGCATCTAATATCATTTACCACCAAAACGTCCAAAACAACTTATATCAACTAAATCTCTGTGGATAAAGTGGAGCAATGACTGAAGATATTATTTGATCAATGTGATAAATCATTAGACTATCAGCTTAGAGGGAACTTGGTCCTGAATGCTCCACTGATGGGAATTTTTTAGATATGACTTCCAAGTAAATTTCTGGTGAACTTTGCTTGATCTTTGATCTCCTTTACAATGATAGAAACTAAAGGTCATATTTGGACTCACTTAGGCTGAGGTATGGAAAGGCCACACCTTGCCACGCCCAGTTGACATCAACGATCAGCGGTGCAGTGGTAGCCATGCGCGAAGTTCCTCTTCCTGCACCTATCCTGCATCAGTATTTCAACAAACACTACAGCCTTTTGACCTCATTTACACCTGGTGTTAAAATGAAATGTGCGTCTGGATATGCTATCTGGATAATGAACAATCAGACAGTGCCTTGGATTTATATGCATTCTTGCTGTCTGCAGTCTGTCTGCACTGTGATCGGATCTCAGATCTCTGAGATCTCATTTTCACCCATGGTGATAATGTTTAATGGCGCTTCTACCCACAGTGATGATGTTTCTACCCTTGGTGACAACGTTTTTCTACCCATAGTGATGACGTTTCTACCCTTGGTGACAACGTTTCTACCAGCTCCAAAGACTTTTCTACCCACAGTGATGATGTTTCTGCCCGCATCTCTACCCTTGGTGACGACGTTTCTGCTCACAGTGATGACATCTCTACCCAGAGTGATGATGTTTCTACCCTTGGTGACAACATTTCTGCCCACAGAGATGATGTTTCTACCCACAGTTATGACGTTTCTACCCACAGTTATGACGTTTCTACCCTTGGTGGTGATGTTTCTACCATTGGTGACAATGTTTCTACCCTTGGTGACAACATTTCTACCTAAAGTGATGACATTTCTACCAACAGTGATGATGTTTCCACCCTTGGTGACAACATTTCTACCAGCTCCAAAGACTTTTCTACCCACAGTGATGATGTTTCTGCCCGCAATGATGATGTTTCTTCCCATGCCAATGACGTTTTGACACACCGTGTTGACATTTCAACCCATGGTGATGACACGTGTTACATTGACATTTCTACACCTGGCCTTATCCAGATAACAGATAACAGATGTCCAGGTACAGATTGCTTTTGAATACCATGGGTAAACAAGATCTTTTCTCTCAAAGTTTAACTTTGCAAATATTTTACAAACTAAAACTCAAAAACTGTGTATCTAACACAACACAAGAACTGTGTCTCTCAAACCACTCACACTCACTTACCAACCCATTATTTTCATTTTTTGATGGCTGAAAAGTGAACATAAACTAAGGCAAAATTTCTTTCCAACAAAGATGGATGTGGCAAGCCCTTACTGTAGTACATTGTTGTTGAAAAAAGCCATGGCAGAAATTGCCAACTCTGCAGCTATCCTGCATAAGTGCTGTAGCAGTAGCCATGGTGGATGTTCTGCACCTATCCTGCAGTAGATTCTGATATACAACTGAAGGGGAACCCAAACACCTACAGCCAGAAGTGTTTTTGAGTCCAGCTGTATTTATTTGCTGTATGTTCAAAGTGGGGCAGCTCTGATGGCTTTATCTGTAGGTTTTTGCACCTGAAGAGAATCGGAGGGGTCGTTGTTACTGTTCATTCTCGATACTGTTACCATTCTGTTTACCAGCCAACACACACAGACTGGCAAATCTCCAAATACAACCTTTTAGCATGTCAATGTATCGGTGTCGGTCTCTGTATGTGGCGGAGAGACGATCTAATAAAGGTCTGATGTGTTTTTGTGTGTGTGTGTGAGAGACAGAAAGCAACAGAGAGTACAAGTGTGTGTGTGTGTGTGGCCTGCCCACCCTACACTCCTAATCCCTGTAATAGAGTGAGGATCATGAATACCCCTCCCACCTCCCCAGCCCACCCCACTTCACCATATGCCAGATAGGGCCGCAGTTCTGCCCAAATTATCATTCCCATCATTTACTAAAAGAATCACCCCCATCCCTCTATCCCTCCCTCCATCCCTCTCATGTATCCATCCATCCATCCTCCCATCCACATCTTTTTGTGTTGAGATAATTGTTCCTTTTCGGATTGGAGAAGAGAGGAAGGGATGAAGGACAAGCCAACATGATCATTTGCATACTGACATAATTCACTCGTCTCCCCAGAGAGAGAGGGAAAGAGGAAGAGATGGGGGGAGAGAGACGTAGAGAGAGAGAGAGAGAGAGAGAGAGAGAGAGAGGAGTTTTTGTTGCAAACATCTTAAGTCTGTAAGGTAAGTATTCATCTTATTTTAAGAATGGCTTTTTTATAAGACCATATTTAATCATGATGGGCCCTCTAGATTAGGGTTAGACCGATATATTAGTTTGATGACTTATCAAGTCAATATTGGCCTTTATTAAAATTCAGATTTGGTCCAGTCAGTGTTGTTTAGCTCTGATATGACTGAGGTTCCTCGCTGACCACAGCTAGTCAATATGTTTTATTATTATTTTTTTATATCAGATGACTGACCAGAGAAATCATTCCAGTGTGGTGTGGGATGATTTTACTGAATAGTCTAAAACCTGCAGTGAAATCCACCTCACCTTATTTCTCTTTCCATTTCTGTTTGCCTCTCAACTGTACTTTCCCTTCTCCTTATCAAAGCTTTTCTATACGACCATAGAAACCCTGTTAAGCCACATAGAGCCCTATACATACAAGGCTCTGCCACCAGAAAGCCTGGCTGATTATTACCTTCAAGTGTTGCCGCTGCAGCAGGACTTTGAAGTCCCACATTCATCCATCTCTTTCTCTCTCTCTCTCTCTCTCTGCTCCCTTCCTTTCTCTCTATCAATGTTGCTGTCTCGCTCACCGCTAATACCATAATGATGTAGAGGGGTGGAGGAGGAGGAGGGGACTTGAATTAGAGCGCCGTCTCTCTCTGTCATTGTATTTAATGGCTCTTATTGTGAGTGCTGTCAGGCCACAAGGGCCCTCTGAAGGAGGGATAGGGCCATTCCTTCTGCCACTCTTGAAGAAAGGATGAAGGGAGAAGTGGATCAGGAGAAGAGGATGAAGCTAGTGTGGGTAGAGCAAGTGGGGGAAGACGTAAGTAGAGAGAAGGGATGTGAGAGGGAGAAAGAGAGTGCCAGCAATTCTTTGGTTTTAATTAAAACACCCTAGTGTTTCTAAAGAAGCCTCTTGTTTCTTTCTCCTCTTTCTCTAAGTTCAGATCTTAATGTGTTGGAAAACTCATCTGGGTTATAATAGGAGAGGGGCGAGAGAGGAGGAGGAGAAGAGGACGCTGAAAGCAAACGAGAGGGTGTTTACAGATAAAGTCATTACCATTCCTCGTTAATCAATTAACTCATTCATGGTTAATGAATGGACTAATTAACTCCTGGTTAAAAGGCCATGGGAGGTTTGCTCTGCTGTTTGTGAAGGAAAGATGGCCTGCGGCATTGGAGAAGTGCTGAGAGGGTCTCTGGACAACACAATAGTTTGAGCCAAAAAACAAGTCTTTTACAGCAACACAAAGATGTTTGTTTCCACTTCATAGTCTAACACATTACTTTTAATGTAACTAACATCAAGTAAGCTTCCCCAACACTGAATCTCATTAAGAGATTTAATGTGATCTGCTCTATAAAACTCCTTCTACTCCTACGTGCCACTTACTGTCTATGGGGGTTTGTAATTGTTTAACTGAATACATTAGAAGTATTTTCTTCATCGTCTTTCTCTCTTCTTTCTCTCATCCACAGCTCTCTCCTCCCCTCCCCAGTTTGCCTCCTAATGTATGCCATTTGGTTTAGCTTTGACCCAACTTGTCTTGCAGTTCCACAAGAAGAAACACTTCTCTCGTACTCACTTTCCTTTCCTTTCCTTTCCCTCTTCTCCAATCTCCCAAATGTTCCTCCCTCCCTGCCTCCTCTTCTCTCATACATTCCTTCCTTTTGTGTTGTGGAGTGGGATGAGGAAGATCACTGGTTAGAAGCAGCTAGGGGGGCCTGGTGATGAAGGGGAACCAGGAGAGATTGAACAAGCTAAACCTGTTTCTCAACAGAGGACACCAAGGCCAGTTACCCTGAATGCCCAGACCTCTGCCCACCCACTCCCTCCACTGGCCGGCCATCCCAATCCTGCCCACCTTGGGTCTACATGGGCAAGGCAGCGGGCACCCTGGATGGCATCAGCCCCAGGGTGCTCAAAGCATGTGCCAGCCACCTAGCCTAGCCTGGAGAGGGGAAAAGCTCCTACATTGTCCCAGTGTCTTCAGTGACTTAGGACCAGTGACGCTTTATCCAAGGAAGACCTTTGAGAAGCTGGTACTGCAGCATCTCAGACCCCTGGTGAGGCACAGATGACACCATCATAGGGTTTACTCCCATCTGGAGAGGGAACATGGTGCAAAATCATGTTCTTTGATGTCTCAGCCTCTTCTGCTTGGTTAGAAGAGTGAGGTGGACAGGTGGACAACAGATTACCTCACCATCAAGCCACAGTTTGATCGCCTATCTCGGACACGGTGCATGGAATATGGGGGTGAGCATTAGCCGTGGGGGATTGTTGTGTTACATTTTATGTTCACCTTCTACACCTCAGACTTCAGTCTCCTGCAGAAGTTCTCTGATGACTCCTCTGTTGAGGGCTGAGGAAGGCAACGCGAAGTACAGGAGTCTGGTGGAGAACTTCGTCAGGTGGTGCAGGGAGAACCATCTGCAGCTCGACAAAGACAAAGAGCTGGTAGTGGATTTACCATCCAGGGTGAGAATGGTGGAGATGGATCAGTCCTACAAGTACCTGCGTTTCACACCAACAACAAAACTGGACTGGACTGATAACATGGAGGCACTGTACAAGAAAGGACAGAGTACACTGTTCTTGAGGAGGCCCAAGTCCTTCAGTTTGTGCAAATGGGGGTAGGAGTGAGTGCACTGCTGTGTGCTGGGGAGGTAACAGCAGAGAGGATGAGGTCCAAACTGAACTACATTGTGTGGTTATTGCTGTGTTTTGTTATTGTTAATCATTGCTAAAAACAGAATATATGATAAAGATTGATAATAATAAAGATTTGACTTTGACATAATCTGATCTACATAAGCACATAATCTCTACATATTTCTGTCCATATCTCTGTGCATGAGTCAGCTCTGGCCAGCCATCTGTAAATCTGATCTGATAAAGTGAATAGCTAAAAATGCACATTTTCATGTTGGGATACCTGCACATATGTTACCATTTCATAATGTGACTAGCTAACAATGCACATTTGCATATGGGCACACTTGAGTCCAACTGTTCTGCCATCTGTAAATCTGATAATGTTGAACAGATATTGACGCACACTAACACATCTGCCCTGTAAATTGAATAATGTGGATAGCCAGTGATGCACATTTGCATACCGTGTACATTCTCGCACTGAACTGTAAATTCCTAGATCAGTAAACTGCCAAGTGCAAACACCTGTAAATCTGTTCTAAATCTGTAAATTCTTTCAAGCCAATAGGAACTCTGTATTGTTTGATGAAGACATTGTATCTTTTATTTCCAATGTGTTCTATTTTTTTGCATTCTTATCTATTGTGTATCATCTTCTTGATCCAATTTCCCCATGGGGATCATTAAGTTTCATTTAACCTTTCTTTCTCTTTCTCTCAGTATCACTCTTGTCTTTCTCTCTCTCTCTCTCTCTCTCTCTCTCTCTCTCTTTCTCTCTCTCTCTCTCTCTCTCTCTGTGTCTGACTGTGCTGCTCACTTCCCTGGAAAATTTGGTGAGAGGGAAAGTTTCTGGGAGTGGGTAGGAGTTGGATTTAAGCATCCAGGGGCCTTTCAGTCAGAGGGAGAGACTCTATAAAAGAGGCAGTGAGGCATGCTGGTGGGCAGGGAATGATCTGCCGGCTTCTTCTACCTGAGAGGAAACACACACACACACACACACACACACACACACACCATACCAAAAGGCTGTCAAGTGCAGCTGAGAGAGGCTCTGAGTGGGGCGGTAACAAAGGGCCCCTGGGGCCCCAGGGTGACCCCTTGGAGTCTATCATTCAGCATGGGGTTAGTCTATCATTCACGCACACACACCGTTTTGTGTGTGTGTGTGTGTGTGTGTGTGTGTGTGTGTGTGTGTGTGTGTGTGTGCGTGTTCTTGTATTTCTATACTTATGAGAACCAAATGTCCTTACAAGAATAGAAAGAGGAGGAAAACCCTCTAAAGTGAGGACATTTTGCCACTCACTTCTTTAAGGGGCTATTTTAGGATTAGGACTTGGGTTTAGGGTTAGGTTTAGAATTAGGAATCAGTTTAGGTTAGGGTAAAAATTAAGGTTAGGCATGTGTTGGTGAGGGTTAAGGTTAGGGGTTAGGGAATGAATGTAGTCTACGAAGGTCCTCAAAAGTATAGCAATAGCCTACAAATGTGTGTGTGTGTGTGTGTTTCCTTTCACTGGCTCTGTACAGATTCACAGGCGCAAGACGGGCAGTTCATTATCACTGAGGAGAGAGGGAGGAAGGAGGAGGAAGGAAAGATGGAAGGAGGGGTGAAAGGAAAAAGAAGAAAAGGAGAAGGAAGGAAGTGTGTGTGTGTGTGTGTGTGTGTGGGGGGGGGGGGGTTCAGGTCACATAACACACTCTCTGGTGGCCATATTGGAGGTGTAAATATATAACCTGTAACCAACTGAATTGAATAGTTAGTGGATGATTTCTGTGGTGTTTTTGACTGGGAACTTATAATTTCATCACTGAGATTTTGTGTTTAGATCCCACTGAGCAATTTTACATTGATTAGATGTTTAAAACACGTCTAAATGGCCATAGCCGTCTAGGCTAAATTAAGTTTAAATGGGGTTGAAAAGTGAAAGTTTATTAGATGTCTATACATAGACAATATTATCCTGGACTATATGAGAGCTACGCATAGACGCAATGTTGAAATTACTTCTTGTGCTCAGATAATTATCTTGTAGGCTAGTCTACAGGACTTCTCTGGTGCATATTTATGGTATTTACAGATGTTTATTCATTGTAATAATGTATTTACTGCTTGGTCTGAAATAGGTCTATACATAGCCATAATGATCCTGGGCTATATGAGAGCTAAAGCATAGACACAACGTTGAAATGAAGTCTTCTCCTCAATGGGATATGTTAGCTTCAGAGTGTTTTGGAGTAGAGACTAGAGCTAAAGACAAGACAGTTTACTTTGGAAGCAAATCTACCTTAGCAGACTTTTCACTTTTACTTATAATGTTGCTGAATTGACCTAGGTGTTTTTCAGGTGTCTGTCTTTTTCTTGCCTGGTTGTTAAATATTTAGACAGTATTTGCGCACAGCCAGTTATCCAGTGGACCTCCATGATGGCATGATGGCATAACCCTTAATTAACAGTTAACTAATGTGTCTGGTAATCATTTACTAATGGTGTTCATGTTAACTAAGGTATTAATTTATACATTATTTAATAGTCATCTTTATAAACTATTAAATAATGTATAAATTAATACCTTAGTTAACAGTTAAGCATTAACTTATTGTAAAGTGTTACCAAGATGGGTGATGCAACTACAAAGTCTAACCCTTCTACTGTGGTCAAAAGTGTGTGGTCCCAAATCAACAGGTGGAATAAATACATAGAGTTGTAATTAATACATACAGTATGTAAGTTCTTACATGATGTAATGCAAAGTAATGCCTATATAATAAGAACTTATAAAGAACTTATATATGTCAGTAGCTCAATTGGGCGTTCATTCCAGCACTGTCCTTTTGGGAGTGTAGGTTTTTGTGCTGGCTAAAGCTTCAGAACAAAATGAAATGATGGCGTTGAAATGAAATGTTTTATAAATATTATTTTTAGGTCATTTCTAGAGGTCATTTTGTAGAGATGAGAGACACACAACGTTGTGAGTAGTACAGGACGCCTCAACCCACTTGACTTAAAAATATTGTGGTGATGATTTTTTGATTCACTTATTGCATATTTTATTTTAAATTATCGTTATCTGACCACCATCACTGACACATACACACACACACACACACACACACAGTGGGAATGAGGAAGAAAGCATGACCTATCAGAACATATGGTGACTGGTGAGGGTCAGTGTGTGTGTGTGTGTGTGTGTGTGTGTGTGTGTGTGTATGTGTGTGAGTGCGCGTGCACCCTTTTGCCTTGTTTGGTTAAAAGATGCCACACAGAGCTGTGACGAAAGGAGCAAAATACAGACATTACACACACACACACACTCACACACACACACACACACACACACACACACACACACACACACACAGAGAGAGCAGTTTTTCAGCTCATTAGGCAGAGGGTTGCGTGTCTAATCAGGTTTTGTATGGATGCTGCAGGGTCATTATGATCTAATTTACCTTTAGTGGTTATTCAGCTGGGGAGAGAGGGAGGGAAGAGGGAGGGAGGGAGGAAGGAAGGAGGCAGGGAAAGGAGAGGAGGGAGGGAGGGAGGGAGGAAGGAGGCAGGGAAAGGAGAGGAGGGAGGAAGGAAGGAGGCAGGGAAAGGAAAGGAGGGAGGAAGGAGGCAAGGGAAGGAGAGGAGGGAGGCAGGGAAAGGAGAGGAGGGAGGAAGGAAGGAGGCAGGGAAAGGAGAGGAGGGAGGGAGGGAGGAGGCAGGGAAAGGAGAGGAGGGAGGAAGGGGAAGGAGATGAGACTGGATGGAAGGATAAGATGGAGAAGGAGACAGGAGAGAGAATGGGTGAAGAAAGAAAGGAAAATAGAGGGAGAGTTTTGCTGCTTCACTTACATTACACTAATATACACTTAACCTCTTTTTGGATGGCTGACTCTTCATATCTATTCTAGGATGGAAGCCATGTTGAATACCAATATGAACTGACACTGAATATGACTCGAATGTAGGTCTCATGCCTCAGGATGCAATTTTGTGCCACATATCCATGGGGACCAGATGGGAAATTAATTAGTTGACTCCATGCAGCTTTTTGCTGAATTCATATTGATTAGAAAACATCAGATCTGTGTCATATGAGTAGGGAAATCACACTTGGGACACTTTCATCTGCAGTGTGAACGTGGCCCATGATGGTCCCTTTCAATGGCAAGGTCGCGGTCATTGAGTGTTTTGTTGGATTTTGTCTCCTGTCCCTTTTTTCAACAAGATTGTCTCTTCATTTAATTTAGTCAAAGATGGGTATAGTTCATTTTGTCAGTCCTTTCAATTAGTTTCAATACTGTTCTTTTGGTGGAGTTATTCTTCAAAGCCAGTTAATGTAAGGTGTAACTCTTTGGCCATGAGCTATTAAGATTAAGGTAAAATTAGATTGAACGTTAATGAATCCTGTGGGGAAATTGGGACATTTCAGAAGAAAATAGTAATGGGATACAACAAATAAGCAAATGAGGGGCATTTAAAAATAATGCAACAGACAATTACAACATATTAGGCAGAAAATGTATGAACAAAAAGTATGAAGAAAAAAAAGAAAAAATGCACAGCATTATGAGGATGTAGAAATAAAAATAAAAATAAAAGCAATTAAAAAATGAAAAGTGAAGAAAAAAATGAATGAAATGAAAAATGTGTCCAATATGAAATATGCAAAAAATATGAAATGTATGCAGTATTCAATAAGTTAACAATTATAAAAATATCCAAATATGTTTAATCACTTTTAGGGCCCGGTTTTGACAGTATGTCTGTAGGAGTGATGGACGGTGTTGAGGGCCCTCCTCTCATTGGGACAGCCATAGCAGGTCATCTGCAAAGAGCCGACCTTTGACCTCTTGAGTCTTCCAGGGGGAGCCAAGGAGTGTTTGAGCTTTCTAGTATAGTTGCCAATGAACGTATATATTAAAAAGTGTTGGACTCAATTCACATCCTTGTCTGATTCCCCTCCTTTGGTTTAAGTATTCTGTCCTGGGTTTTAATTCATTCACAACACTTGTTTTCACTGAGTTTCATATTCTTCAGTTCAGAACAGTCCTTCAATGTGCCAAATGTAATCAAATTTTTAAGAAGTTTTATTTTAAATCAACAAATCAACATGCTTTTGTCATGAACATGCTTTTAATTAGTGTCAAGTGTGTAAATATATGAACTGTTGCCAAGGGTGGATAATGAATTACATTTACTCTCCTTTTTTGTGTGGCTGAAGTCAGTAATTTTGCTTTTACTTGAGTATGTTTTAAGTGTTTTAATTTGTTACATTTTAAATTATATCCATTACAGTGTACAACTTTTGTTTTGGCTTTCCACAAGCATCATATTAGACACTGCCGGCTGTAAACTACATCTGCATCAGTATGTGGAGGTAATGTTAACGAACATTAAATGCTCAGATTTATCCATAATAATAGCTTAGTCAACATTAGCCAAAAAGTCATCCATCCAGCTACAGTATCATTGGTTTGTGTTAGCCTGGTTATTGGCTAGCTAGTACACTAGCCTTGCTAGCTAGTTGGATCGCTAATAGCAAAAGAAACATCAGCAAATTGACACAGTAAGTTTTATTCTGAGTACATTTTCAATTTTAAACTTTCTACTGTACTTTTACTTAAGTAGATTTTAGCACCAGTAATTTTACTTCTGCTTTAGTAAAAATTTGAAGTAAAAGTAGTAGTATAAAAGTTCAACTTGAGTAGGATATTTTGGTGTGTGTTTAGCTAAGGAAACCAATTTGACATTTAAGCAGTATGTTGGATAAGTAAAAATTGTAGTCTACCAATGATGATATTTTAAAAAAAACATTCTCAGGTCACAATTTTCACAAATTAGGAACAAGTATGTTAGCTTGTGACCTCTCTCTGTCTTCATAGATGTGGTATATTTTTACAAGGACAAATACATTGACATGTTGCAAGCAACTTCCCCTTGCATTGTACCCCAGAATGTCGTTCATGTTAGCTGGATTCCAAAAACCCTTCCTTGGTGCAGGTATACATATAAACATGGGGGGGGTTCGCTGCCTTTGTGGAAGTGTGTTAAACGGGTTAAAGAGCGGTGTCCATAAGCACCAGTGTGTGTCCCAGTCACCATGCGAGGCTAAAGGCGTCCATATGGTGCTGGTCAGTCAACTACAGCGTCCAGCCGAGAGGGCCGACCGCCTGCCAATCAAACGGAGCTCGCACACAATGGGAAGGAATCGCTCAGAGCCTGCCCACACACACATGCATGCGTGCACACACACACACACACACACACGATCACGCACACAAGCGCTGTGACAGAGGCACAGAGGCACCGTGTAAATATTAATTTCCAAAAGGCATACCATGAAATTGCTGGGTCAATAAAAGAACTATTAGTATTATTGGTGCTATTATACACGACACACACAGAGAGAAAGAGAGAGAGAAAGACAGAGAGAGAGAGAGCTGCGCATGTTTTATCTGCCGTCAGGATTTTGACATCTGATTTGAAATTATTTAAACATCAAAACAACATGGAGTGCCAATGCTCAGACACAATACTTAATGGCAGCCATCTTCTCCCAGTCATTACAATCAATACTGTCATTTTGGGACATTTTGGAAATGCCAGCATAGATATATTTAGTATTATCATGTTTCAAAAAATACCTTATACATTACTGTTTTTTGAACTGTAAAGATTTTTGAAGATTTGACTGTTTTAAGGAATCAAAACAAAATGTTGTCAAAAGTATTTATGTATATGTGTATAATATTAAGAGTAGTCTAAGTGATTCTCAACCTTTTTCATATCAAGTAGTCCACATTAGAGCCACGGACCCCCATTTGATGAGATTTTGTCTCTCGGACCCAAATCAAAGAATATTTTTATTGTTAGATATGAATTTGTCCAGAATCCCATGACTATCTGTATTGTAGGTAGAGAGATAACAGTGAAACTATGATCATAACAGTCATTCTTCTATTCTCTAATTGTGTTCACTTCTTGTAAATGAAATAATGCTGAAGTTTAACAATTCATCATTTGGCTGGGGACCCCCTGGACCCCCCTCAAGGACCCCTGGTGGTCCCCGGACCCCACGTTGAGAACCACTGGTCTATGATATATGTTGGAGAACTCATTTATTTATGTTAACTGCAGCAGGAGAGAAGTCAAAGTGACCCATAGGAGGAGGCACTGGCTGACTGGTTAACCAATTATTGTCTAGGATGGAGAGAGACAGAGAGAGAAAGGGAGAGGGAGAGAGAGAGAGGGAGAGATCAGGGAAGGGAAAGGTGAAATAAAAGAGAGGAAGGGCCAGCTGAGTCTCTCTCTCTCTCTCTCTCTCTCTCTCTCTCTCTCTCTCTCTCTCTCTCTCTCTCTCTCTCTCTCTCTCTCTCTCTCTCTCTCTCTCTCTCTCTCTCTGACATCAGATTCTAATGACTTTCAAGGTGTTGATTGATAAAAAATTAAAGACTCAAAAATTTTTGGGGTGAGACATGACATCGATCAGCATTACATAGAGGCTTCATGGTGAAATGCTTCATTTAAAAAAAAAATAATTACAAAAAAACAAGTTATTTCAAGGCCATCGATTCATTTTCAAAAACCTTTAAGGGCTTATTTTATTTTTTCTCAAATCCACAAACTTCCAAGGATTTTCAAGACCTGTGGGAAACCTGGACATCATAAAAAAAGCTACATTTGGTGTGTTTTTTTTTTATCCCTCACACTCATGCCTAGCCCTAACCGGATACTATTATACTTTTACATATCGAAAACAGATAAAAATGTATTTAATTGCTGCCAGAATGACCACGGCTGAGAAAGCGGCGCGATGAATTCCCAGAGAGATGTGAACTCCCTGCGCGCACCTCCTCCTCTCTCGCTCCATTCCCAAGCACTTGCATTAATCTTTTGTCATAACACTTCCAAGTCCCCTCGCTTGTCTCGTGAACGGCCGGAATTGTGTTTATCTTTTCAAACGCTCGGGAAAGTCATTCACCGATCATCGTTCACTCGAAACGGGCCTCCGCCGCACAATGCAGAGCCACTACAAATCAAAGCCTCTGTAATGACGCCATTCAATTTGATGCCGAATTTCAACCATTGGCGATTCTTTTGGAAGCTTTCGGCACATTTGATTAGGAGATTAGAAAAAAAGCGGAAAATTAAGAAAAGCGGCTTTGCGGAGGGAGGGGTGGGATGGGGGGGGGTGTGTTTGTAGGTTTCAGTCGTGCCCATTGACGGGAGGGCAGGGTGTGTGGTCAGATTGGAGGGCGAGGTCTTCGAGTGCTACTTCACAGTCACACTCAAATGTTTGGCAGGATTGGAGCGCTGATCTGCTTAGATCAGTGGTCGGCCACAAAAATTCTTTTCGGGGAACCCTTTTCTCTCGGCCCAAGCTAATATGCTGTGTTTTGTAGACGACTAACCCTACAGTGTTTTATTTAGCCGACCTTATGGAATGTTAAGGGAAACTTGGGGAGCCTTCAGCTGCCGCATCACATTTAGAACTGTCCCGTTAAAAAAAAAAACATCCTCAATCCACCGATTTTTCCAGAATCGGTCGGAGACCCACTTCAGCCGTCCCAACGCTGGGTCCTGACCCAGTGTGTGGTCTGATCGGTTGACCTCAATTTGCACTTCAGATTCACGCCAAACTGATTGGCCCGGGTTGGGCATGAGGAAAAGGGCTTAACGTTAAAGGCCGTGTTTACAAAGGAAAGCTGCCATTCCCAAAGTCTGCGATTTGGGAATGGGCAAACTGTGATGTGTTCCCGAGAGAGGAGCTGAAGCTCTGTGAAGCACAGCTGTAGCAAGAAAGCAGCGTTTTAAGTAGGTTGACTGTAATGTAACAGGGTGTTTCAGAACAAATATAATAGATGTAATGCTGTAAAATTCAACAGAAAGACATTAAATATGGCAGCTCCTTCTGCAAGTGAAATGAGTTCACATCCTGAAAGCACTACTAATGGCAGTAATAAGCTTTTAAACAAAGTTGACACGACTCCTTTCATTGAAACTGTGTCAGTATGAAATTACTTAATGGTAAGGATAAACAATGCAAGAATATCTTCTAATCTTTTCATACCAACAGAAATTATATGTGTTATATCTGCACAAGTGAAATGAGTTTTCATATCAAAAAGCACTTTTAAGGCCAGAAATGAGCTTTTCATCAAAGTTGAAACTGTCAGTATAAACATACATAATAGTTATAATGAACAAAGCTGTAACTTTATTTTGTAAATAAAGCTGGTTTTGTTGATTTATACAGTGACATAAATTCATATAGTTGCATTTCATTACAGAAGGTGCAACACTTGACCACATGAGGGCGCTCTGCCCACACAGTTAACCAGCCTCCAATGCAATCTGCTCTACACCAAAACTACCAACATCCTACACACACATTTACATACATATACATTTTCAGTTCTGTAGCTGACACCTTTATCCAAACAGCATGAGTGAGCAGGTGGAGGTTTAGTGCCTTGCTCAAGGAAATGCTGACAGGACACACTGGCTATTGCAGGGATTGAACATATGACTTTATGGTTACAGTTATGCATCAACCCTGTAAACCCAGTTTGCTCATGTATAGTTCATACAGTATTGTGCAAAAGTCTTAGGCACATGTAAAAAACAAGATGCTTTCAAAAATAATGAAATGAAGTTTCAAAATATATATTAAAAAAAAAAAAAAAAGAGCAGAAAGAGCAGTCTACTGACACACTAATGCAGAAAATACGTTAATAAAAATCTAAGACAAAATGTATATAAAAAATCTAGGGTGCCTAAGACTTTTGCACAGTACTGTAGTTCATAAATGATGTTGCCAGTGGTTAAAAAAATCATCACCAGTGCCATGGGTGAAACCTTGGGGTCCAATGTGCAAGAACACCTCAAATTTCCATATTCAAACCTGGATTATTTATAGATTCCCACACATTTACACTGATATAATTACACATTACTTCCATGACAGGATTATAATATTGTTTAATTTATTTTTTACCAGCAATGTTTTCCTCCAACTGGGAGGTCTAGACTCTTTTCAGAGCCAGCCACAACTTTTTGTGACATTTGACAGCAGTATTCAAGAACAAAAAAACATTAACTTTTCATGAAAAAAAGTTTAAAGTTTTGGAAAAGTCATGAAAAATCCATGACTTTTCCAAAACTTTTCTCCCTTTTATCATTTTTCATACCTTCTCCAGGCCCGGAAAATACAATTTTAAAATTCCATAACTTCTGTGTGGGAACCCTGTTTATAAGAACTGTTAAACCCTTGTGAAACTGAAAATAACACTGTAAAATACAAACAGCCATACACAATAAATACCTTTGGTTTTTCTCACTCTTTATCAGGGTCGGTTGCACTACCTTGAATAATCTGCCTGATTCTGTGTGCGTCCGCCTGTAGGCCTTCATTCTGAGGATCGATCATCAGAGCAGCTTGGTAATCTTGAAGACCTGTGACAAAGTGCAATCTTATCTTTATCTTATCTTATTAAAAACAAAATTAAAATGAGTACAATAAAAAATGAACATCCCAAAGAGCCTCTGTGGTGAATTCCAAACCTTCTGTGTAGAGCTGCAGCTCACAGAGAGCAGAGCCTCTCCGGACATGGGCTCTCGCTCTGGCAGATGCATTGGCAGCAACTGGTGGGGTCAACAGATCGAGTGCCTGCAGAGAAACGTGTGGGTATCTGTCAGTTCTCGGTTTACATTAAAGCTGCACTAAGCAAGATTTTTTTTGTCATGATACACCCGTCTTATCAGCCTAAATGCAACAGACAAGAGCGTCCCTTCCCCAACAACTAGAGATGTTGCAGATTCTTCCTATTTGCCCGAATGAAATTCTGGTGGCAGGTATGGACAATTCTCCACGAAGGATTTGACGAATTAAAACTTAAGAGTGAGATCCAACGTTAGATCCTTTTCCTCTCTTGTTTCTTTGGTAGCCTTTAGTATAAAGCATCACAGACAGAGTGCTGTGTGCAGTTTACTGACGTCACCTTACAGGATTTCTGCGTATTGAAGTCCCTAAGTTTCCAACAGTTACCTCTCACTGCCACTTGGGTCCGCCAATGTGCGAAGTTGCCCAGCGTCGCTTTAATTTCTTACGATTCAAGAATTACAGCTGTATTCTGCAACATGCCATGAAGTACAGACCGACTCAGATCCATGATACTTGTGGACAATACAGACCTGAGAGGAATCCTCAATAGCTTTGTGGAGGTTTCTTAATTTCAGGTGACAGGCGGCCCTGTTGGAGTACAGGGCTGGAATCTTTCTGTTGAGCTTGATGGCCAGGCTGTAGGCGTTTACTGCACCCAGGTAGTTGCCGGTGGCAAAACATTTGCTGGAAAAGATGGAGCAGTCAGTGATTATATAAATACAACAGCTATCAATGGAGATTGTCAAAATTTTGAGGAGACGTCACTTACTCCCCCTTCTCCTTTAACCAGTCTGGGTTCCTCTCTTCCTCCTTCAGGTCCTTCAGTTCTTCAAGGTCTGCATTTACTGCACGCCTTGCTTCAGCTTGCTTTTTGAGCCACTGTTTGGATGAAAGGATAAACTTAGTGCTGATCTCAGTCTAGAAGCATGTGAATTCCAACTTTTAATTACACTTTTTATGACATACTCTATGTTCTTCTCTGGGAGTGTTTTATATCTAAGAAAATCACCTTGAGGGACCCAATAGAAAGTTTTCTGTGCATAAATGTAACTTGTTCTCTCTCTGCATATTCCTTGGAGAAAATGAAATTGATGGATTTTAGGGTAAACATGATTTTGACCCCCTTTCCACCTGGCATTAACACAGGTACTGGGTGATCAGATTGTATTCAAATAGAGGAAAAATGCATAACGTTCAGGTGTAAACGCACCAAAGACGCTTTGAAAATCCACCCGAATCTCCTTCAGATGTGGTCAGAGATATTTGACCACACAAAAAAGTGTAAATGCAAATACATCTCCAATTCATCTCCAATTGGATTGTTAGGATACTGGCGGATGGGGAACAAGTGAAATAAGATGCTTACTGTTCATTTTAAAGGATGGATACATTACTAGTAGGCAGCTACCTAAATGATTCTTCTGATCCTCTAAATGAAAATGTCAAAGTTTCCACATGTTAACAATGCAAAATATTGTGTCTTTCCCTTGTGTAAGGCTTCTGAATGAGCTCCATTGGTGTCTTGGGTAGGGATGGGACGATATGATTCCATATGCAATATGAGGTTCACGATTCGATACGACCACGATACGATGTAATAAATAAAAGTTCAATGACAACAAAGTCTGACTGCAGAATTATGTTTATTTCTGAGACACATATGTGTCTAGCAATGGCATTGGCATGCTAGAATGTAAACAACAATTTAAAAATGTCATTACAAAGTGAAAATAATGTAATTCGGATGGAGAGCTTGTGAAATTGTGATGGTCAAGCATCTCATTAGTGATTACTACAGCAGAATAAAATGGAGCCAATATCGCGATTCATTTTTCTGCCCCACGATACGCATCGTCACATTTTTGTATCGCGATATATTGAATTTCGATATATCGTCCCATCCCAAGTCTTGGCCAAGCTTCTGAATGGGTCAACATAGAAGTACTAGCCTATATTTCCTGCTAGAGGCTGTTGAGTCCTCTTCAGGAGTCTTTAAACGTCTCTCCCTGTGTGAAATCTACCGTGAGATGGAGAGCAGAAACCCCTCACCTCTTCCTCCTCAGGCACTCGCGACTCCCTAAGGGCCGTGGGAAACACTCGCGGGGTAAAACTGATCTGAATGTTTCCAGCGGATCTCGGAGCGGGCAAATCCACCTGCTTTTTCTCGCGACTTGCTCCATCGCCGCCTCTCGGACCTACACATCCATCTACATGCGTCTTCTTCACGGCTTTCGATTTCTCCTGGTCGGCTCTCTGATGTCGGAGCTTCAGCTGGGCTTCTTCCTCTGCTTGTTGTGTCTGCTTTAGTTTCCACGCTTCTAGTTCTGCTGTCGATTTCTCCCGTTCGTCGTCCTTCATTTTCTGGATAGCGTCTCTTTCCTCCTGCTCAAGCTGGCGACAAAAATGAGAACGCAATAAAGAACTCTTGCCTACGGAAGAGGATTAGGGCCACATGTGAAAAATGTATTTGAGTTCTGAGTTTAAAGTCAGAATTCTGAGATTAAAGTCAGAATTCTGAGTTTAAAATCAGAATTCTGAGATTAAAGTCAGAATTCTGAGTTTAAAGTCAGAATTCTGAGAATAAACTCAGAATTCTGACTTTATTCTCAGAATTCTGACTTTAAACTCAGAACTCAAATACATTTTTCACATGTGGCCCTAATCCTCTTCCGTACTTGCCAGATTTCAGAACATGTTGCAAATGATATCTTTGGGCACTAGACTGAAGCGCTGTATAGTCAGTGAAGAGCCTACCTTCATCATTTTCTCCAGTGCGTATTTTTTTTCTTCTTGCTTTTTCGCTGCCTTGGCTTTGGACTCCACAGCAGTCTTTTCCTGGTATTTCAAGAGTGCCCTCTCTCTAATCTCTTTCCTTTTTTCTTTATCATCTGAAACACATTCACACAAGGTAGAGGTGACTTGCACGGGCGTCAATTGGGCACTGTCCATACCTCAGCCTAAGTGAGGCCAAATTTGAGCTTGTAGGTTTTATCATTATGATGGAGAGTAAAGATCAAGCAAAAGATGCCAGAAATCTATTTGGAAGCCATATCTAAAGAAACATTCACATAGGTTTTAGAGAAATCATGCTTCAGGTGAGTTGTGAAATACTAATTAAAGTACTAAAAAGTCAAAAAAACTGACAATGTGCACTTATGAGATGCACTTGCTTACTGTTAATTATCATGAGATGCTCCCATAGTTTGCTGGTCCTCTTCGGCAGAGTGATAACTGCAACTCCGTTTCCAATCTTGGCGGAGCTTTTGTCGTCATTTATAGGTTCAGACAGGAATGCTTCAAACAGAAACGGTGGGAAATGGACCTGTGCAGAGACGAAAGTGAAAAATACCTTAGAAGACAAGCATCCCTGATACAGTACCTGCAGTTATTTCGTATGGAGAGAGGCCGAGCGATAACCAGCATTCCAAAATCTTGCAATTTAATGCCTCCTTGCTTATCGGCAAACGTGCATCCCTCATAACACATGTAATACCATTTCTGAATCGTTATGAGCCACTCTTCAATTCGGCATACATCCAATTCACCAAGCACCACTTGAATTCAATAAAATGTCATGGTTCGAATGTTACTGAGCGAGCCAATCCATCACGAGCGAGCAGTACAGATAAATTGTAAAAGTTGAAGTTTTATTGAAATAAAGTTCTAAATGTAAATAAATAAAGTAAGTAAAGTATGCCGAAAGTATCAGAAGACCCTCTGGATTCGTTACCGTTCTTTAGCCATGTTTTACCAGGTGTGTACGGTTGTTTTAATATGCAAGGTCACATTGAATTGGCAGATTTCTAAATGGAGTGTGGTTACATTCTGAGTGCAAGGGGGGGAAACGTATCGAGGCTAGCTTTACGCCCTGACGTCAAACGGTTAACTTTACCTTTAGATATTCGTCTGTAGAGAGGATGTCCACTTTCCCAGCCTTCGCTCCTTTCAAAGGCACATTTATATAAACCGTCGATTCTGTCTGTGTCCATGTGTAGTCTTTCACCATCAAAGGCATTTCCAACTGGTGACTCCAGCCTGGATGTGGTAACTAGTAGTAGCGTTAACCGTTAGCTGCAGCGGTTTTCCCAAACAATGAACAAAAACACAGCCAGAGAGATGTTTAAAGAGTATTCTCTCAAAAAGACAGACTTTTGCGGCAAAAGGCGACTTTTCTGGAAACTCCAGGAAGTGCTCGTTCTGTTGCGCGTGGCGTCTCGTTGCCATGGACACCAGAGACCTCGTGCTGCCTTCACGTGCTTTCGGAAATATCACAATTAAGGGATGTTCAGCTCATAATGCCGCTTTCAAGTGCTGTTGTGAATATCGAAAAGTTGTAGCCAATAAGGCTGCATTCAAGTGCTTTTAGACAAAATTACTATTAAGAGTTGTCGCCAAAAATGCTGCCTTGTGCAGTCTAAAATATGAGAATTGTGACTCACCCTGACCTGGTGCTGGTGCCTTGTGCCCCTGGTGAAGTAATGGTTGAGTCATTGATCGACAACCCTATCAACCCCTACAGATATATGGTCATTCTGTGCTATGGGGCAGTAAAGATTTCACTTATTGCACCCTTAAATAGTCTGGTCTACTGTAGCTGGCCACATACTCATACTCCCACAACAGAGTACATTTTTCTGTTGTGTGTGTGTGTGTGTGTGTGTGTGTGCGTGTGCGTGTGCATGTGCTGGAGCAGTGGAGTGGAGGAAAACAATAGTGAGGAGGGCAAAGGGTAACAATACTGAGCCATTCCTCTCTGGCCATCTATGCAGATTCTGCTACCAGCCACTGAAGCAAGGCAGCAACAGCCTCAGATAAACACCAACTTTTGAGCCAGTGTTATCTGGGTTGTTTAGTGTGTGTGTGTGTGTGTGTGTGTGTGTGTGCTGGGAGCCAGGTGAGTTGTGTATCAGACCACGTGAATGAACACACCGGCTTTTATCACCTGAGCAATCTGCTCACACACACCTGGATGAGCCACAGTCTTATACCAAAGGTCAGCCTGAGTCTTTGATGTAACGTTTTCATGTAACATTTCCACTCTGTAGAACTTCTAGAATCAAACACCAGTATAAAAAAATGTTGGCTGACATCAGAAACAGGTAATTATAACACATGTGGCCCCATTGCCCCGTGTCCAAATTTCCCTTAATTTGACCAGGGGCAAGTTGGGGGCCAATTTCAAAAACTGCCACAGGCCCTTCATCTGGATAGAGTGGTTGATAATAATAATAATTCATAATAATGATAATAATAACCATCATCATCATCATAAAAAGAATAACAAGAGAATAATAAGAATAATAATCAACTTTATTTTTACAAAGATTTTACAAAGTGCTTTAACAATCAGATAAAATCAAACATCAAACTCAATAGAATTAATTAAAACAAGTAAAGCAAGACATCACAAGGAAGATAAGAACAGTGGATCAAGACATCACTTAAATCATTTTTTAAAACATTTCATTGACTTGCTTGTGTAAGATGGTAGTGGCTCTGGTATCCTAAGCTCCTCAGGCAAGTCGTTCCACATCACCTTTAGTCTTAAGCCTAGAGTTTGACTGATTGGGGGTTAAAAGGTCTGTAATAAAACTTGGGGTCAGACCTAACTGTGCTTTAAAAGTGATTGTGTACTTACACTGCTTTTGTTATTTATTAAGGACTTTCAAAGAGTGTTTTTTTTTTTTATTCTGTTTTTGGGTCAACCGAGGGACGCAGGATGTTGCTGGAAAAGAGCAAGGTGCTGAGCCAGCCTCTCTTGGAGAGACAAAGGTTGACAAAATTGCAGTTGTACCGTATAGATATGTATACATTAAAACTCCCAAGTATCAGAATTCTGTCAAAATGTGTTACCTAATCTGTATGAAAGCTAAGCTAATTCTTGAAGAAAAGACTGTATGGTGTTACAACCCAGCTCAAGGAAGCAACAATGAGGGAGCCATATGCCAAAGTAAAAGTTAAAACAATGATTTATTAACTAAAACTACATCAAACCAAAAGAACAGAACAAAAGGTGTGCATAGGTGAGGAGGGAGAGAATCACTGATAGTCCGAGGCCTTCTTAAGCCCAAGGAGTTCACTGGGCCAAGGTGCACTCCATCAGCTCTGATGATGACTCCACCCACCAGGCTCCTGCAAGATGCAGAGCCAGGAGAGTGGGAGGGTCGCAGGGTTGCCAGGTCTGTGTGACAAAACCAGCACAATCGCCAATCAAAACCAGCCCAGAACCAGCCCAACGGCCAATAAAACCAGCCCAATACCAGAACTGAAAATATGCCTTTGCCAAACCATATACACTGCTTTTAAAGTCCAACAGCATTGCTATCATTGCCAAATGTATTGTAATATCTACAAAGTAACACCATAAATGTTTAGTGCGCCAGCATTAAAAGCAGTTTTCCCTAAACAGTTCTTTCACCTAGGTCCTAAAATGGCCCTGTGTAATTAGATACAGTATATTATCATAAATAAAATATAGCTCTGTGGTGTAGACCAGTGGTTCTCAACCTTTTTGTAGTCTCAGGAATCCTGTCTGATAAGATTTAGCTATTCCATAACTGTCTATACTGTAGATCATAGTAGCAGCGGAGAGCATTACAGCACGTGTGTGTGCTGTGTGTGTGTCATAGACTGTGTGTGTGTGTGTGTACCGTGGGTGGTGTGTTGGCGTGTGTGTACGTGCTGATCTGGAGTCAGTTTGGTAGGATTTGGGTATAAATAAATTATTTAATTTAAAATATGGATTTTTATTTATAGATATTATGAATGTAATTTGCATGCAAAATAGGTCTACCCAACCAGCGGACAAAAAATTCAACCCGCGGCAACACTTCAAAAGTTGCCCAATTCTGCGGGAAAACCGTGGACCTGGCAACCCTGGAGGGTCGTCACAATGGTGAGTTGGACATGCGGTCAGGAGAATATCATTGCTTTTTAGCTTCTTGATCTTGGTCTCTTCTTGGTCTTGATCCCTCATTCCTACAAAAGTACAGATCCAACCCCAAGCTCCCCTTTGTATCCAAAGTCCTGCATGGTGAAAGTGGTTTTTAGTGAGCTCCCGGATTGTTTGGAAAACAGGAACATTTTTCAGATCAGTTTGTACATGGTTTTCAGAAACTAAGTAGCAGCTCTTCTCAGGGTCACGAATGACATCCCAATGGGGAGTGCTCTTCTTGTGCTGCTACACGACTTCAGTGTAGCCTTTGATACTATTAATCACCAACTAACTATTGTTCACAAGCAAGACCGTGCAGAGAAACGCTCCACTAGCATATCAAGGTCTAGGCATCATTTTCAACACGTATGCAAATTTTGAGCAAGCTAACTCAGTCTCGCCTCTTCGCATTACGAAACATTGCCAAACTCCAATCAGTTTTATCGTTTCATGATTTGGAAAGAACAATTACTGCTTTTATCTCTTTGCATCTGGACTGTTTCAAGGCCTCGCTCTCTTGCATTACCAAATCTGCGGTAGCCCAAATGCTGCTGTGAGGCTTTTGACTAAAACTAGTCGTAGGTCCCACATTACACCAATACTGGACTCCCTTCATTGCGGCTTCCAGTCGAGTATAGAGTCGATTCCAAAATTATTCCGGCCACCTACAAGGCTCTCGTGGTCAGGCTCTGACTTATATTACCAAATTGTGGTGTCCTCACTCAGGTCCTCTGAGCAGATCCTGTTGGCTGGTCCAAGGTCCAACCTTAAAACAAGAGGTGAATGACCTTTTCTGTCACGCATTCTCTTAAACTGACATACGTTGTGCTATGTCTTATGTAATGGGTGTATTTTGCATTATGTATCTATCTTTTTTATGTTCTAAAATGGGTCTAAAATGTGAAGCAATTTGTGATTTTATGCCTAGAAAGATGCTATACAAATAGTTATCTTATCTGGTAAGATAAATAGAAGTCTATAAAAGTCATCCCTCTTGATTAGAATCATATGCTGTTGTTGTTGTGTTTGACATGTGAATGAGGCAGCAATCCACTCATTCCCATCCAGTTTTATCTTTATGGACAGAACAGAACAGAGGAGACTGAGGTAAAAAGGGTTGGTGCAAACTGATTCTGACCTCTGTTATGTTGTAATATATTTCATGTTTTCTTGTTATCTAGATGGATAACAATCTGAGTTTCATTTTACTGGAGAGGAAATAAAGTTCCTGCTTTATTCCCTTGGGAGTAAAATAAAAATTCTAAAAACAGATGATATAATATGGTCTTGATGCATGAAGTAAACATTCATGAAGAGAGACCTCAGCGCACACACATTCAGCTTTTCTGTAATTGAGAAAAACGATGATTGATTGAACAATGATTTTTTTTTCACTCAAAAGTAACATTTTACAATGCATTTTCAGTGATTTGGCTTGTTTCCAGGACCATGACACATGTTCTGCACATGAGGGATATTGTCAGCTTTCAGTTACTGGAAAAAAAAACTTGCAAAGGTGTCATTCAGCAAAGTAATTTGCTGAATGACACCAGTGATATCTAAACAGAAGCGAACCCATATATCTGTGAAACTCCACATGGCTATCTGTAAGGGACGCTAAGGTCAAGGCTTGTGGTTGGAAATATGCAGAGTCACAGTGGAAAGAATTCATTGTAAATCAATCACTTTGCCTCAATGTTTCTCTCTGTCTCTACTCCTTTATCACTCTCTTGCAGTTTCTGAAGCTGTGTTTGTTTTGATGTATCAAATTAGAAATGCTGAATGGAAGCAGCAAATGTCAATGCAATTTCAAACAAATATAAAAACCTGATTTTAATAAAACTGTCAATTTTGGTTTCAAACTTACTTGAACCAGGTTTTTGTGCAATAATTACCGATGGGAAATAAATAAAAAAAAAAAAAAATGACAAAGGCTCATCTCATTGCACAACAGTTGAAAATTGGCTCAAAATTTTGTCTGTAAAATATCTGTTTCCCATGTATAAGGTGCCTGTTATGGTTGTGTTGTCATTGGTTGATAATGTGAAGAAGACTTGGCACCCCTAAGGGATAGGAAGGCTGGCAGGACCACAGACAGCACCGCATGGTAAGAATGCAGTTGGGCAAAGTAATAGACAATCAATACTATCATTCACAGCTGCTCTGCTCCTGGGGTTAGCTCACACACCTGCAGCCACTTGCAATCAGCTCCTACCTGCTGCAGAGAAAGAAGAGGAATTTGCAAAGGATCCTGTGTGGATCAGTGTCTGCCTACTGTGTCTCACTTTCTTCTCTGCTGCGTTTCCCCAGTGCCAAGAATTCAGTTAGAAGAGGACATCCCATGATCCGGGAAGAGCCTGAGTTACATCACTGATGCAGATTCTCCAGCCATTAGACTCATAGGGTTTTTAACTTTAGTGATAGCTGCCATATTAAACAACAGAGAACCCCTTCAGTCTCCAAGATCAGAAAATGAAATTCAAGGTTGCTGTAATGTTTCAGCCTCGTTAGTGCAAAATTGGGGAGCGTATCTATGTTCCCAGGGTCCTATGTTCCCCAGATTTATATGGCACATAATGGGAACATGACAAAGGGTCCTATGTTCCCAGGGTCCTGTGCCTAACCTGGATAGCTCTGATAAAAAACCCTTCTGTTCTTTGAAACAGTTGTGGTCAGGGCTCTGGGTAAATATCTACAGCCAACCTAACCCTAAACCCTAACCCTAACTAACCATATTAAGCAAATGCAGAGCTGGGGAACATCTTTTTCAGGTTCCCATTATGTGCTATATAGAGCTGGGAACCCTGGTAACATAGGACCTTGGGAACATAGGACCCTGGGAGAGCACATATGTAGAACTGGGGAACATAGGACCCTGGGAACATAGGACCCTTTGTCATGTTCCCATTATGTGCCATATAAATATGGAGAACATAGGACCCTGGGAACATAGGAACGACTCCCAAAATTGTGTTTTCGGTTGCTTCGGTGTTTCAAATGGCACCAAACACTACAATATCCATGACCCTTAGAGGCTGTTACTAGAATGCGTTTGAAATGTAGGCTTCAAAAAAGTTATGGACTTCAATGGAAGAATAAAATCGCTAGCCACACTTAAGTAACGTAACGAGTGTTGCACCTTACGTCACGTAACAACCAGTTGTCCAGTCCGGTTCTGGTTCCCACTACTCGGACTAACCGAATCCGCCCTCAAATTCAGTAGTCAATACCTGAATTTTCAGGGAGTGAGTTCGGTTGTAGAATGCGCTCATCGCTCTCCTTAATAACCAAACTGTGTGTGAACGTAACAGGATTAAGCTCCAATGAGGAGTGACAACCATATTTAGTTGCAGTGTGTATGAAGCGAGGATAACAAAGCTTCAGCACCATAGTTGTTATTTATTTCAATAACGGGGGTGTCCTAGTAGCTCAGCGTTCTAAGGCACATACCAGGTAAGCATGATGTCCAAGGTTCGAATCCGGTCTGGGACCTTTGTCACATGTCGTCCCCCCCTTTCTAATCTTTCCTGTGTCTCTCTCACAGAATTTGAATGGATAGAACGGCTTTCCACTGTTTTCTATGGTAGCTTTTTAATGTTACAAGACTAACGTTAAATTAATACAATGTGACGACGCGATTAAACCCAATCGATCCAAAAATCCTTGAGTGGCGCCCCGCTGACAGCAAAGCAATGGAGACAGTGCAACGCCAGTTTTCCACTTGGTTGGTCTTTGCTGCGACTTGCCATAAGTCGGTTTATACGGAAGCTAGGCCAACGGTACCAAGGAGGTTTAATATTATGGAACGGTACACATAAAAATGGCCGCCGCTCCGACCATCCAGGAGCGTTGATTAGAATGGGAATATGTATGTATATATATATCAGCTTCATCATGTCATTTCTACTTACATTATTTCAGCCATGTTAAGAACAGAACAATTGGCATATAGGATCCAAAATCCCATTCAGTTTTTGCCATAGGTGAAAAAAAAATGGATCTGTATATAATCGGAAAGCCCTGAAATTATGACAACACTTGAGAGGACTAATGTGTTTTCATTCACAGGTGCACTTCAGCACAGTGACAAACTACTGACTCAATAGCCTCTGAATGCCAAGACAAAAGGCTTTAAAAAAAAAAAAAAAAAAGGAAGGGAGTCCATAAAGGAAGAGAGTTTATTTTTAAACTCCTTATCCCCACTACAGTTCGTCGTCCAGTCGGGTTGATAAGACTTTTATGCAGTTCAGGGAGTGTACAGATAACGGTAATACAGCGTGGTCTAGTTTCATATAGTTGTGTTCATTTGTAGTGATTTCACCGTTATCTCAAGTAGGAGTTTTGAACTGGGGAGTGGGAACACCTGGGAAGCTCTCATAAAAATTATTATCAGCCAATTGTCTATAGGTTTCCGTTTCATAGTCCTCCACATTTTGAACGGAAGGTTTTACAATAGCTGCAGTACATGACTGATGATAAGTAATAAATATGTAACTTTTTGTATAGAATCATTCATGTATATTAAAATTTCCGTCTCAAAACTACACAGTGCAGCTTTCACTACATGTAGTTCAACTTCTTGTTCAACTACATTTTATAGTGGTTTGATAGTTAAACAAAATATTTATATATTTAATTTTTAGTAGTTGGCATACAACTTCAAAAACAAACATCAGTTTAGCAAAAATCTGACATTGAAGCTGATGAAACCCAACAATCCTTATTCATTTTCTCATAGAATTTTCTATCCACTATGTTCTCCAGGACCAGTTGGCACATCTCTGGCCCTTGAACTATGCAGTTAATAAGGGTTTGTGAAAAGAGACCCTGGAGGAGACCCTCCAAGTACCAAGCAATAGGCCTAGCCCTTTTTGCCTCCATGAAAAATTGGCATGGCATTCACACTTCCTTGGTCACCTTCAGTAGGAGCCACAGCATTGAATTTCAAAAATATCTCCTTTTTCCCATTAGGTATAAAAATCTTAATACATCGCAGGGTTGAAAAAAAAAATCCAAAATATATTGATCACATGCATTACTAATACATACCTTGTGAATCAAGTGCCAAATTGAGGTTTCCCTCAGTTCCTTCAAACATTTCAAGCTGGACAAGAGGAGCTTCCATGCGCAAGTGTAGGAATTCTCTTCTAGGACCATGAGATCCACATCTTCTTCACTTGTCCCTTTGTCATCAGAAAACTTTACGGACATTCTGTAGTTGGAGCTGTCGTGTTAGAGCGTGTCAAATGATGCCTTCAAATGGAACTTGTGAGCTCGTGGTTACGACATGGGAAGTCGTGTACACGATATGCTTGGCGTTCAAGTGGTTAAGTCGTGAGAGCACCACTGCTAGGCAACACTGCTAGCGTTAATGTCGGCGTCTAGAGGCCACCATGGCTAACAATTTAGCTAGCTAGCGAGCGGGTAACGTAATGCAGGAAATGCAAAGGCATAATGACAGAGGAAAAAGATGAGGCCGTTGGGAATATCAACATTTTCCTCAGACATATTATAAAATTACTAAGAAAAACTCTATATGACTAAAATTACAATATATTAACTTACCATCCACCGAAAAATGAACTTCCGCCTCTGCATGGAACAGGAACAATTACATTTCTGCGCACAATTGTGTAATCTCCGGTGGAGATAGGGGAGTGGTAACCCCTTAATATGACCCCCTAAATAATCAGAACTGGTCAGTACAATCCCCCCAATAAAATATTATATTTGCCCTTACAAAAGATGACAAAGATGCTGGTTTTCCCACTGTAACCCCCATTAATAAGGAAACCACTCCCCACTACATTCTGAAACTTGATTGCGCCCAGGCGAGCTCATTTGTGAAGTTTGTGTTTGTTGATGGAGTGGAAATTAATAATGGTATGCCTTTGAATGTGCTAAACACATCTTTTGATATCTTTTTTTTAATAAATATAATCTATCTATGATGAAGATGAGTTTTGAATGTGTAGTAGATGAGGGATCACTGTTGTTCATCTCAGCCTGCTTTGCTAAATTGTAGCTGGTAAACTAGCATTATTGACGTTGGACTCGACCTCTCGTCAGTTAACTGGCCTAGCTGGCTGTGTTGATACCTTCCTCTAAATTTTTTGTTTGTAAAGCAATCGTAAGAGGAGGCAAGATATCAGATTTCATTTTCAAGCGACTATAAGTAAATTAATGGCTCGTCTAGCTACCTATACTGTAACATTAGACTACAGTGTAAACAACTTGCTGACATCCCACTTTTCCTGGTATACTGACGCAACATGTCCAAATTGTTACATTAGATCAGCCATGTTGTAATAAAGTAATCAGCTGGTCTCCTTCGGCAGGCATCAAAGACAGAAAGGAGAGAGAGAGAGATGAGGCAGAGAAGGACAATGAGGTGAGAATATAGTATTCATCATGATCACAGACTGGAGCTCTGTGTTAAATTCACGTCTCATAGGTATCTAGCTATCTATCTAGGTTTGCAATACACTTTAAATACAGTCCAATACCATAATGCAACCACACAACATATAAAATCAAAATGAATTTGTACCAAAGGGGGCCAATCACCCCAATGGCCCCACAGACCATCTCTTGAAGCAACAGAGTTCAAACTATATTAAACTCCAAGTAGCTATCACATCACCACCCCCAAAACCATAATTCAGCTGCAACATCCTGAGCTAATGTAGAATAGAATAGAATAGAATAGAATGATTGTCCATGCAAGGTGGAAAATCGCCTGGATGGATGGCTGAACAATGCCGATTCAAAAGTGATCTAAATGGAAGAAAGGTACAACAACAAAATACAGTTGGTCATATATAAATATTTTTTACACTTTATTTACATTACTTCTAAATGTTCTCTGTACATCATGGCCTTAAGTTTCATTTAGCAGTAAATGAAAATCACCATCTTTCACAATGTCAAAGGGACATAATATCTCTAAACCACCCACTTTAAAGTAACTAATAAAGTCTCAGTTTCTACTCAATCAACCCGTTGATTAGGTCTTTCCTTTGGCTTGACAAATTAAGGTGAATGACACTTTTATCAGAGTATTACAGAGATAAGGAGGAGATAGTGCAACAACAGCCAAGGTGATATTTTATAGTCTTGGCATAGTAAAACTTGTCTGTAGTTGCCGGGATACATTTAATTTTTCCCGACAGTAATAAAACTATTGAAGCCCTGTTAGGTGTTGTACATATTGTTCTGTGGTTGGTGTCAGTAATGTGAGTCTATCTCATGATAAGTAATTTGAGTGATATTTTATTCCTGCTGGTTTCCACCAATAATGCCCAAAAAAACCCTTTAAACATTGTCTATACCTGTGCCTGTGTATACCTGGCTTTATAGCACATTTAGAATTTTCACATCTTTCTCACATCTTAGGAATTACTGTAGGTTTTAACAAGTATTTGTATTTTATTGTTGCATTGTTTCTTTGCGTAAGGCCTGACAAGGGCATTGAACTGCAGTTGACCCCAGCGTTTTCCTTGCTATGACTAAAAGCCACAAATACAGGGGCTTTGAATGTGACTGTGCTGTCAAGGTCAGCTGGAAAAACAGCAGAAAGTCATGGAAATGGGAATACTACACAACAAAAGGGGAAGTGGCTCGCTGTTTCCTTGGCCTTCCACAAAAAGAATGACAGAGGAAATGTTATATTAGCAGTTTGACAGTCAGCATAATACAACACCAGGCATCTCCAGCGATGGCAGGGTGTCATGACAAAATGTGTTTTAGAAATATGCATAACTTTTTCTGCATAAAAAGTAATGACCGTTGGCAATCCGCCACAGCTACAGAGAGAATCATGCAAAAACGACTTCAGTCTGGAATCACTCACTACACCAGGCATGTTTGGAGCGGTTCATCAAACTCTGGAGCGTCTACTGCTTTAGCTCAATTCCTTTGGCCAGGTGAGAACAATGACATTTGAGCTTGTGGCACCAGATAACCGCATCGAGAGGCCTCTTCCAAGAGAACTACGGTACAATTTGTGAGAGTGAGAACGTAATTGTACCAACAACAGGAAACAACCCCAAAACACAAGGGTTTATGGGTATGAGATGACAGATGTTGACATCTGATAGCCAGCAGTTCCTTGTTTTGAAAGCCTAGCAGCAACAAAATTAAGCGAGGGTAAACCACAGTCTGGACTGATGCTCATATTCAGCCTCTTCTTCATCTTTTCTTAACTGGTATGAACACCAGAGAAGGTAAACTTGGTATATTTTTACTTGTATTACTTACTTAGGGTCCTTTCTAATTCAGATCGGTCTAGGCCAAGGATATATTAAAGGGGTGCCTTAATAATTTGATGCAGTCTTGCATTAGTTGCTTTAGTTCAGTGAGGAATGCCAACACTGGAGAAATGGAAACAAGGAATTTTAGGGAAACTGAAGGACAAAAGTAGAAATATGACGTATTGGGTGAAGATGAATAGGGACTAAAAAGACAAAAATAACAGACTAAACTTCAAAATGTCAGAGTATTGCTTGAAATTGGTGATAATATAGCTATTCTGTATTATGGAAGAAGAAAGTTAAAACTGGACGATGGTGTCAGAGATTGTTCCATAACCAGGTGGTCTTAGGTTCAGCATTGAGCAAGGCACTGAATCTCTACCTGCAATGAATGACTTTTTCCCCGTATGGCTACATAAAAAGCAAAAGGCTTATCTACAATGTTTGATTGTGAAATTATTCCACCTCAGAGAGGAAGAGCAGAAGGTTGCGTTAGAAATAGAGTAGCTGTCAACTGGAAGGTTTAATGGCTGCAAACGGATCTCATCTTTCACAACTCGCTTCCCCTCCCACTCAGCGATTGTGCTTTACAGCTTTACATCCATAAAATGGCATTCATAAAATGGTGAGAACGTGGAAAACTGCCTCTCTGTTAATGTTTAACTAATTACTTCAGAATGGTGCGAGAGATGCATCTCTCCAAGGACATATGGAGAATGAAGGGGATAGCAATATTGTCAGTCTATAAATGACATATTAGAACTACAGGAAAACAAAGTTATAAACTTTACCTCTTCTCTTCAATTTTTACTTGAAGACTTTTTTAATTTTAATATATTTTAGGCGAAAATTCTTTATGAATCAGGCCCCAAGGGTATGTGACTCTCTCTCTGTCAATATGAAAATGTATTTTTGTCTAAGAGAGATGTTCTTTGGAAAAAAGGCTTGTTGTCTATGGTAAACAAGATTTCAAACAAAGGATCAGATGTGCCTCTCTCCTCTTGTGAAAAGAATGATTCTCACGACGTTTTGGTGTGTTTTTGTAAAATTGCAATTTAGCCCTGCTAATAAAGCCTTTTTAATTTTCACAAGAGGAGAGAGTCGCCTTGGATCCTTTGTTTGAAATTTTTTTATTTTTGTCTGTTTTTTGCATATGGCTTCATATCACTGTCTTTTGTCCAGCAAAACAATATAAAGGTATGATCTACGCAAGCATTGCTTTTCCAAACAAAAACTCACTTTCTCAGTATCTCAATAACCAAATACCGAAAAGGCAAGTGCATTATGGATGAACTGAAAGACCTTCTAGATTGAGATGAATTGGTAGTCCTCTTGAAAACCTGATTCATCCCTACAGAAAACCTGAATTATCCTTGCCGGTAAAATACACAGGAGTTTCCTGGCAGTTAAGTGCAAACTGTTCCAAGCTATTACACTCAAAATGCCTGCTAAATAGTCAGTATAGTCAATACTAGTCAATAAGAAGATATCTGACACAGCCAAAGTTGCTGTCACTGTCAGGTCTCTCTTCACCAGATCCATATTTAGAGTCTCACTGTTAATGTATCACCCAGTGCTGTGAATGGGAGGGGAGATTCTAGCCATGGCTACATATAGACGTTTACCCGCCGCCCTTATACCCACTCTCTTAGTGTGGAGTTCAGACTCTGACAGGCAGACAACATGGGGAAAGGTTTCTACATCAGTAAAACCGTTGGGGTGGTGGCCATAATCCTGGGCGCGGGAGCCGTGGCCACTATCATCGCTCTGTCCGTCGTTTACTCTCAGGAGAAGTCCAAAAATAATGACGTCTCACCAACGAATGGAGGAGCAACGACCACAACGCCGGGCCCAACAACAGGCTCAACGGCAGGCCCAACAACAGGCTCAACGGCAGGCCCAACAACAGGTCCGACGGCGTCCTCAACGGCCCCCCCAACGCCTGAACCCTGGGACAAATACCGCCTGCCTAAGAGCCTGGTACCGGATCACTATAACGTCACCCTGTGGCCGCGACTGACTCCTGATGAGCTGCTTGGATACTACTTTACAGGTAAGGCTTTAAGGAGAACAGAGATTGGGATGAAGAACAATGGAATGACGCTAGATATAAGTATAGCTAGACGGGAAAATGTGAGAGGAAGTGAGAATTCTGAGAATTTGCATGGCGATTCATAAAGGTATTCAGTTATGAATCGCCATGCAAATTCGCCATGCAAATTCTTCTGCCACAGGGGTAGCACTATGTTCAAGAATTCATGTTTAATTTCCCGATGGCCTAGAATAGCCTTGTCCCCTTCGTGAAGATGAAAAGCTTCCTCCTGAAGCTAGAAGCCACAAAACAGTGGTTCTTGTCTGTGATGTTGTGTCCAAGGGTATACAGTATGAATAACGTGTGTATGCAGAAACTCATTTGTATTCCCCTTTAAATGTGAACAGATCTCCCTTATGGATGCTGTACTATGGGGGTCATTTGAGCTCTTTAAACTTCATATCTCCATTTTTTCTTTTTTTCTTTTTTTATTGCAATTGTTAGATAATATTGTGACAATATAATTTATAATTCTTTATCCTAACATGCCACAAAATACATGGAGTTCCCTACTGCCAGAAAAGCTGATATTTTGGATAATTGTTGCAGGATATTTACTTTTGTGTATTGCCATATTTAAATGCATTTGCAACTTTTTAAACTTTTAACTTTCAACTTTTTTCAGGCAAAATTAGTTATTTATCACCTCCATTTGGGGTCCCAACTCCCTATCTACTCTTACAAAGTTGGGACCCTCTAGAAACAACCCATTTTGGGTCCCAGTGCACAGTTGGCAAACAGCAACGTCTTCTTCCTCCTCTTTAACTTCTTCATCTTGTCCTTCTTCCCACTATTCATTTTAATTTAAGGCACTTCCATGTTGTTTCAGGTGAGTCCAGCGTGGAGTTTGAGTGTGTTGAGGAGACTGACCTGATCCTGATCCACTTCAACAAACTGGTGCTCACCCAGGATGCAAGACTCACCTCAGTCGGTGGTGGGGTCACAGCCCCTTCCATCAAGTCGTCCACGGTCAAGGTTGAGACTCAGTACCTGGTCCTAGAACTGACTGGTAAACTGGTGAAGGGCCACAGGTACCATCTCCACACTAAATTTACTGGAATACTGGCTGATGACCTGGGAGGCTTCTATAGGAGTGAATACATGGAGAATGGAGTTAAAAGGTATGTTCATTTGGTGTCAGATAAGATAATGGAACATGGAACATGCTGGAGGCAGTAGAAAAGTGTTTCCTAACGGATTGAGAACATAGAACACATTCTTCTAAAAAGAAGTTGTTACACTATGAAATCAAGAAATGTCTACTGAAAACTTGTGAGGCAACATAGCTTAGATGTAATTGTAATGTAAATGTAATTGAAAGTGTTTAGCATTATCATCACCTAAAACAGGACAAGACATATCCATGAAGAAGGAACTGTCCTACTCAAACAACCCTCCCCCTCGCCAAAGATAATTTAGATACAGGGATGCCATTTGGTTTTGCTTGAGCCACTGCGACCCAAAACGCCTGTAAATGGTTTTGCACCACTCAGATGTTTGATATGGGGTATACTGGGTACTTGACATAATGTCCAATACCTTCAGTTTAAGAATTCACATACAGTATGTTAATCTAATGGTGTAGGGCAGTCCATAGTCCAAGAACCTGAAACTAGAAAGTTGAGACTTTGTTTCTAGTAATGGGACACAATCACTGATACAACCTAACTATCATTGGCCATAGAAATAACATTTCAAAACTGAACCATGTATTTTTCTTCTCAGGGTTGTTGCCACCACTCAGATGCAGCCAACAGATGCCAGAAAGGCTTTCCCCTGTTTTGACGAACCAGCTATGAAAGCCATTTTCCACATCACTCTGATCCATGACCATGGCACCATAGCCCTGTCCAATGGCATGGAGATAGGTTAGTACTCCACTACAATGATTTGCTATTCTTTACTGTCGTTAGAACCAATGGTTGTGAAATGGTTGTGATTCTTATTATGAGACATTATGATAGCATTAGAAATTTTGAACATGAATAAATGTTCACACACATTCAACAAATGTTCATCAATGATGATTGATTGGACAGTATTATTTCTACAGTCCTGGACAAAAGGAGTGACATGTATAAGGAAGCCAATATTGGGCCATCATTTTGTTACAACTGAATTTATAGAGAGAACTAAGATGAGGGAAAGACTGATGGAATAGAATGACAGTAACCTGATTACAAAAAAGAATAATATCACATTTAATCTATTACTGATTGCAACTGAAAGCAGATAATTACAAATAAGTAAAAACTTACACTGGAAAATTTGAAAGCAACCTTTCCAATGAATAGGCTACTACTTTCATGTGTTGTCATCTGGGTTTAGATATGCATGTGAATGGCTATGTCAACTGTTTACTAATTTTCCTAACACGAAATCAAACCAAATCAAAATTCAATAATAACATTTATCACATTTCATTTATCTTCCACAGAAACAAGAAATGAGACCATGGATAATGGCACGAATGTGCTGATCACAGTTTTTGAACCAACCAAGAAAATGTCCACGTACCTCTTGGCGTTTATTGTCAGCGACTTTGCCTTCGTTAACAACACTGTTGATGACGTTTTGGTAATAGTCCCCAAAGACCTTTGTTCATCTTTTATAGATGTAATTTGTAAGTTTCCTGCCCATGACCTGCCCATATGTTGACAGCATATGGGCAGGTCATGGGCAACATGTAGGACCTGTTATCCTCTTTGCCAGTTCCTATAGAGGGCTTTCAGGTGATACAACGCACCCTCTGGCGGCCATGTTGTAGGTACTCAGCTCTTGGGTAACACTGGCAGTGAACAGCTGAGTCCATTTCTAAACATACAACGTGGCTCTTTCAACAGACTTGAAGAGACATAGTTATTTTTTGTGCTATTTTGACTGGGAGTAATTTCTGGGACTGGGAATAATATGTCTGATCGATTCTGTATGTGGATGTAATTTTGTTAGCTAATTAACCATATTATCCAGTCAGCTAACTATTACTATCTGGTTGTAAACACAACTGATTTGCCTGCCCCGCTAACATTAGCGTTATTTGGCTAGTAGTCGCATGTTAACATTAAAGAGTCAACCCCGAACTCAAATGTGGGTAAAGGCTGACATCTAATGATAAAAATCATGCTACTGAAATTGCCATCTGCTATTGGCTGATCTTTGGTGCCAGTGATGTCACCTTCTATATCTTTAACATCAGTTGCTTTACTAGATTAACCTGCTGGCTGCTAACAAAGTCAAAAACCAGCTGTTTGTTTAGGTTAACTGAGCTGACTCTTCTCAAGCTACAACTCGGAGTGTTTTGGAGTAGAGACTACAACATGATGCCATTAATGTGCTTACAATAATTTAAAACCATTTCTGATAATGGCATTAAAGCTAAAATGTTTTGTGTGTTTTACTGTGCGTGTACTGTATGTGTGATGTGGTTTTAGATCCGTATCTTTGCTCGGAGGAATGCTATTGGTGCAGGGCAAGGAGAATACGCCCTTAACGTCACTGGGCCCATCCTCAAGTTCTTTGAGAAGTATTACAATGCCCCCTACCCACTGCCCAAGTCTGGTAAGCCCATCACAGATGACGATTTGGATTTGAATGAGTCAAAAACAGATAAAGTAGATGAAGCCTTGTTCTGAGGTCTTTGCTCATAAGAAATCGGAGGCAGGCTTATTGGTTAAACCTCAGTGGGCAGAGCCAAGAGCCACAGTTTTTCAGAGCTCAAGTTAGCTAACTGGCAAACTTAATGGCATACAAGGAATTCTGGTCAAAATATAAATAAAAATATGGCTAGCTTACTACCTTCCATATGGCTAGTTTGAATTTGGAAGCTCAGCTAGGCTAACTAGCAAACCTAGATAATTTAATATGGCTAGATTTAATTTTTCAGTGCTTCATCATACCTCTTGCCTTTTTCACTGTCTAACCTTACTTAGCCAGAAACACTGTGGTTCTTTGGCTCCGCCCATTGAGGTTTAATTCAACCAATGAGATTATTTCTCCTTCCAGAGCAGTTTGTGTGGAGTTGGCGTTTTAATTTGTTTTTTGTATAACTAAAACTTGGCGTGACATTTCAAATGGGCCACACCCACAAAGTGTGAGACAAGTGATATGACGAGCTCTATTTCTATGGGCAAAACAAAAAATCAACATTTTCTGTGGTTGCTTTTCTGTATTCTGACAATTTATGTTAAATATATGGTGTAATTAATCTGTCGTTACCTTTTCACGGTTATCAAAGGACTGCAAAAGAACATTTTAATGATAATGCAGTCCTTTGACAACTGCAAAAATGACAAATCTAATGCATGATAGATCAAAGATAGTTCTGTACAGACTACCAGTGATTATAGTACTAATGCAGGCTAGAAGAATGCCTACCACTAGTACTGGTCGGACTTCCAGAATGGCTACCACAGTATAATACAATCAACATATCTATTTCTATAAACAATTCCTACAATCTCCAATGAAAGGATTTTGGTCTACAACTAAACTTAATCCAATTTTTGGACCCAGATTTAGTAAATGTAATCTCTCTCTGCTACACATTTTGAGCCCTAACACATACAAAATGCAAGTCTAGATCCAGGCTAATCCATGTGCATGTAACTGATCCTTTATACTATCCTATGTATAGTTTATTGAGGCTAGAATTATCTGCAGAGATCTTAGGGGTGGCTGTATCTTTCTGCATTTTTATTACACATTGATGTGAGAAAAAGATGTATCAATGATTGACAGATGAAACTTGATAACTCTAATTGTTATATTGGCTGTTGTAACAGTTGCAGATCTGTTAAGGTCTAAGTGTCCATGATGATGTTCATTATTGTACAGTATATCACAGAGGTGTGACCAAGTCAACTTTGCTAGAGTCCCAAGTCACTCTCAAGTCTTGAGGCACAAGGCAAGTCTCAAGTGTAAATGTAAAAGTCAAGTTCATGTCATTAATGTCAAGTCTCAAGTCTAAATGTAGAACAGCAAGTCAAGTCAGAACAAATCAAGAGTCCAGTATCAATTTAATATCTTAAAGAAAATACAATATCTATGACTTTTCAATATCTTTTGTCAAGACTTTAGAAAACTTTTCAAGTCAGCAAAGTACAAGTCAAAGTCAAGTCCCAAGTCACCAGAACCCAAGTCAAGTCTCAAATCTTCTCTTCATGCATCAAGTCAAGTCTCAAGCAATTACAATTGTGACTGGAGTCTGACTCAAGTCCAAGTCATGTGACTCGAGTCCCCACCTCTGGTATATCATTTAGAGAATATTGGCTTTTAAAAACTTTTTTTAAACATGTATGAAACTTGATTTCAAAAACAATGATCTGATCTTAGAGTCCGTTTTCTGTTTGCAAGTCATATGAAACTCTTATAAAAAACTATTTTCTTTTCAAAGGTATTGATCTTTTTTTTATCCTTACAGTACATGTCATGTCAATCAATTAACAACAATTAATCTACTTTCTTATACAGATCAGATAGCTCTACCAGATTTCAACGCTGGAGCCATGGAGAACTGGGGTCTGATCACATACAGAGAGACCGCTCTGCTCTACGACACCAAGTTCTCCTCCAACTCCAACAAGCAGAGGATCGCTGCCATCATTTCTCATGAACTGGCTCACATGGTTGGTTTTTTAGCGCTCAAAATAGTATTACTTCACTGTCCTTTGCCTTACTTTGATGTCACAGCTCCCATTTGCTTCTTTTTTTTATGGTGGCCATTGCTGTCCTCTAAGGAGCTGTTTATGCCTCATTTAGCCGAGATCTTAGAGTAGCATGGAGATACACAACATAAGAAGAACGCTTGAACCTGACCACTGTAATGTTCTTCCATTCGAGAATATACTAGTATCTGCTTCTCAAATGGCAATTGATCCTAAACTCTTGATATGTGATCTGTACTGTCCCTTCAGTGGTTTGGAAATCTGGTGACTCTGAGGTGGTGGAACGACTTGTGGCTGAATGAAGGCTTTGCTTCCTATGTCGAATACCTGGGAGCGGACCATGCTGAACCGTCATGGAACGTGGTAAGGATGTAGGTTTTTGAGAGATGACAGGTGAAGAATTTCCCATTTTAGGTGCCAATCTTCCAAGTAACATCTGGGGTGCCCATTTCAATATTCACGCAATCTCAGTCTTGGACTCGACAAGGTCTTTGAATAACAATGGTCTTGTATTTCTCTCACACCAGAAAGACCTCATCGTGCTCAGTGACGTCCACAGGGTGTTTGCGGTCGATGCCCTGGCCTCGTCTCACCCGCTGTCCTCTAATGAAGACGACATCCAGAAACCAGCGCAGATCAGTGAGCTGTTTGATGCCATCTCATACAGCAAGGTAGCCTCCTATATCTGCAGGCCTAAAGAGCAGTTCGACACGTTTGCCTTTTCCCGCTTTCTAAACTTAAGGTCACTCTACCCAGGTTCCACTGTAAACTTCTCTCCCACAGACATTAGTTTCATGAGTATATCATTTTGGATCTAATCTTTAATATTTCATATATTTGTAGATTCACAATGACCCTCAAACAGTGGTGGAAAGTAACTAAGTACATTTACTCAAGTACTGTACTTAAGTACAATTTTGAGGTACTTGTACTTTACTTGAGTATTTCCATTTTATGCTACTTTGTACTTATACTCCACTACATTTTAGAGGGAAATATTGTACTTTTTACTCCATTACATTTATTTCACATCTATAGTTACTAGTTACTTTTCAGATCAATATTTTATATTTAAAACATTTCATCATCTTAATAAAATAACTAAAATAACATTGTTATAGATTAGAGTACCCAAAAGTATAGCTAAATTGTTAAGATTAGCTTCACGTTGACAACTTTAAAATGCTGCTTACATGTACATGTATGTCAATAAATCAGTATTAATATTCCAATAATTTATGAAAAATATAACTCTCTAAATGGGGACAGTTTGCATAATGAGTACGTTTACTTTGATACTCTAAGTACATTTTGCTGCCAATACTTATGTACTTTTACTTAAGTAAGATTTTGAATGCAGGACTTTTACTTGTAATGGAGTATCTTTACATTGTTGTATTGCTACTTTTACTTAAGTAAAAGATCTCAGTACTTCTTCCACCACTGCCCTCAAAACAGAGATCCTTCATCTGAATTTGAAAACAACTTCAAAAAACCTCTCTCTCCTCCCTCTCTCTCCTTCTCTTCAGGGAGCGTCTGTTCTGAGGATGCTGTCTGATTTCCTGACTGAAGAAGTCTTCACAATGGGACTCAGTGTAAGGATGAAGATATTTCACTCAAAAAAGAACAAATTTCAATATCAGGCTGGGGCTCAAGTCCTTTTTAATCCCTTCGAATTATAATTTTTTTCAAAGTTCAAATTTTGAAACGTTAAGGCAATACTTGAAAATTGAATGTTCTGTCCTTGGCCAATTAATTTTAGAGTCTCTTTACATTTTGAAGTGACTGGATTGACCCAGCCCTGTGGCACACACTCTACAATCGCATACAGTAACTGTTAGATTCAGCAATGAGGGTCACAGAGAGAATGATTGAATTATATCAAATAACATTTCCACATGTAGCCATGCAACACATACTCACAACCAGGCCTTAGGCCCCAATAGTACCTGATGCATCCTAATTTTTCTACTGAATGCTGTAATAAGCTTGTATTGACCCAGTGAACACTTTGGCCTGATACAGCTTTGAACAAAATGATTCCAGGAATTAAAAACTGAATCACTGGAGACTGAAAAGATCCAGATCCCTCACTGACTAAGTTTACATGCAACCTCATATAAACACTTAATTTGGACAAGGGTAACCTGTCCAAATTAAGCCTGATTGAAATGAGTTGAAATTTGCAGGACCTTGGTTAACCTTTGAAAATGTATTCAACTGGAGAATTTCTGTCCAAGAGCTCTATGCATATGGCAACTTTGACTATGCATTTCACCCACACTTTACATGGCAATGTGACAATTTAGTTTCTTAGATTCCTTGTTAAAAGAAGGCAAATTCACAATACAAATCTGCTCAAATGAGTTAAAGGGACATTAAGTAATCTGTGAGCTTTATCGACCTCTATTGGCAACTGGTTGGAATTGCAGCAACATTGATAGAACTTATCTCCTCCTGTACTAGTTTCTGACACAACAATCAGTCAATTCAAGAGGTGGATTTTCTTCAAAACTGGCATGCAGAGGTCAGATTAGATTTTTAGATTTTGTACTGACTGAAATGAAAGTGAATTGACCCCAACGCTGGTTCACCACTACACAAAAAATATATGCCTTCAAAATATAATGACTTAAAATCTCTTTCTGTCCTGCAGACCTACCTGAACGCATTTGCCTATGGGAACACAGTCTACACAGACCTGTGGGACCATCTCCAAACAGTAAGTTTAATTTAAGTTTTAAATTGAGCTGATGCATTTATCATCAGGACAGCCTTTACCGTAAGATGCAACACCATTGTAACACCATTTTCTTCCTGTCTGTTCTCTTCCACAGGCGGTCGAGGCTAACAGCATCCAGCTTCCTCAGACAGTCCATAATATCATGAACCGCTGGGTGCTGCAGATGGGCTTCCCTGTGGTAACCATAGAGACCGCCACTGGAACCGTGACCCAGAAGCACTTTCTCCTGGACCCAGATTCCAACGTTACTCAGTCATCTCCCTTCAAGTACGTACCTCTTCTGCCTTCCTCCCATCCTTTCCTCCTGCTACACCCAGAGTCCAGCGTCACTGTTACATCTCCCTTTACTGAGCTATCATTGTTTTTCTTTTAATACTACTCCTACTACTACTTCTACTACTACTACTAGTACTACTAATACTAATAATAATACTGCTACTAGATCTGAGCAGCAATTCAGAACTGAGCATGAATGCCTGCAATGCTGTAGTATACAGCAAGGAACAATACAATATAAATGCAATATAATTGTTAAAAACAAATGTGTGTGAAAGTGTGAAAAAAAAAAAATAATTACAGGATGATAGGGTGCAAAATAAAAGAAGCCAAACATACTGAGACAAAGAAAGAACGAACAAAAAATATGTACAATATTAAAATATACCAAAAAATTAAATACATATACAGTATTAACTAAGTGAAAAATTTTAATATAAAAATATCAGCATTATATGCAATATATAATGTACATAAGAAAGAATATGGGAATATACGTATGTATGTTTTCTTGTAGGACAGAAAACAATTATGTATATTTCGAGCTCATACACATGATGTGCAAAATGTTGTCTTTTCTTACCTTCTCTCCTTCTTTCTTTCTTCCTTTGCTCCTCATTCCTTTGTAATCCGCCTATATTGTAAGAGTACATCAGGACATAAATGATACATCCTCCGCTTTCCAGTCAATGGAAAAGACCGATAAATAAACACGTAAAGATAAAAAATATGTAGCATCATGTATAGGTTTGATAATACTTGTGTTTTCCCACAGCTATGAGTGGATCGTCCCAATCAGGTGGATGAAGAACACAGTCACACAGCAACAACAATGGCTGGAGACCAAATCAGGTAGGATATATAAACACCAACATGGTTTTGGTGCACAGAAGTAATGACTTGTGTCAGTTTGTATCTGACAAGCTAATGGATGAAGATAAAGTTGTTGGAGTTAGATGCAAAGTTGTTGCAGGCCACTGATGGGGGGCTAAAATAAACTAGTGAGACCGGTGTTTTTAATGCAAATGAAACTTCACAGTAGATTCAAACCAAATGCAATGCAATTTCTTGTTCTAGTGCAGTGGTTCTCAACGTGGGGTCCGGGGACCACCAGGGATCCTTGAGGGGGTTCCAAGGGGTCCCCAGCAAATTGATGAATTGTGAAACTTCACAATTATTTAATTGACAAGAAATTAACACAATTAGAGAATGCAGAAGAATGACTATTTTGGTCATAGTTTCACTGTTATCTCACTACTTACAACACAGATAGTCATGGAGTTCTGGACAAATTCTCAGATTTGGGTCCGAGAGAAACAATCTCATCAAATGGGGGACCGTGGCCCTAATGTGGACTGAATTTGGGGTCCTTGATATGAAAAAGGTTGAGAATCACTGTTCTTGTGGGTTAGAATGATGACTAATTGCGATCTCCCCTTTCGATGGACCTGTAGCCACAATTGAGGCTATGAAGGCAACAGGAGATGACTGGGTGCTGGCCAACCTGAACGTGGTGGGCTACTACAGAGTTAACTATGACCAGCGCAACTGGGATAGACTCCTCACTGTCCTGGACACCAACCATGCGGTGAGACACACGCTGTCTGACACATTATCACTAGGAGCAACTTTTTGGGCAACTTTTCAGGCAACATTGTCCAATGAAAAGGCCTGATTATGTGCTGACTTCTTGATAGTTGTGCAGTAGTAGTGATAGGGATATTAATGTTTTTTTTTTATTTGTTTTTAGCTTATTCCAGTGATCAACAGAGCTCAGTTGGTGGATGATGCCTTCAACCTGGCCAGGTAAGTCTTGCTGCTAAAACATACATAATACATAATACATAATACATATGATGATGATGATGATGATGAGAATGATCATTATCATCATTGAAGTGTATCATTTGACAATCCCTTATCATAAACAAATGAGACCATCACACTGAAGATTGGCAGCCTCTACCAGCCTCTGTACTGCATTTTATATTGTGTACCCACTGGATTGGATTTTGTAGGAAATCTGCTGAATTACTTTATGGTACAAGGGAGAGATTGCTTTACAGCACAAAGCAGGTAGAGGGCGCTGTTGTTTCAGCCAAACACAGCTAAAGCGTTCAGAGTTTCTGGCAATGGCAGATGGTGGAAGGAGTGAAAGGCCGATGGAAAACTCACTTCCAACATGTTTATCCTCTTCAGTAAAATGACACACGTAACACTATCAAGGACACAGGTGAACCACACTGAAATGGTATGCAAAAGATCCAGGAGGTCCCATTCATTTCTCCCCACAGAGCAAAGATCATCTCTACAGTGTTGGCCCTCAACACCACCAAGTACCTGAGCAAGGACACGGAGTACATGCCCTGGGAGTCCGCCCTGAACAACCTCGACTTCTTCTACCTCATGTTCGACCGCAGCGAGGTTTACGGTCCCATGCAGGTTGGCCCGCTCTCAGCAAAACCCGTCATGGGGGAAAAAAAACTTCAAAGAAACAAAACACCAATAATTTCCTCTAGATGTCATGCTAGTGCTTACCCAGCTCCATCTCTCTCTTCTTCAGGCTTATCTAAAGAATCAAGTGACCCCTCTGTTTAACCACTACAAGAATATCACTGACACCTGGGCGAAAGTACCTGATGGACACATGGACCAGTGAGTAGACAAAAACATTAGGCCTCTGCTAACAAATCTGAACATAAAGCTTTTAATACAGGCACCGAAAAATATGTCACTCGCCAATTAGACAATATTCAGTCATTAACAGCAGTGCTAGATAGAGTTTTTGTTTTGGCTCCACCAACAGTTCACTTGCAGTGACATTAACATTGTTTTTTACGCCTTTATGAGTGGGAGCCAGTGGTCTGAAAGATGTGGCTTAGCACAGACAGGAGATGTAGACTAGTCATGTGTGCAGGGGGAAAACACCTGTGCTTCTCTGCTAGTGCCCATCACTGGCTTTGTTTACATGCACAGAGACTTCCCTTTGTAACCTGGTTATTCAAATCACCTAGTTTTGGGTCGATGCATTTAATATCATACAGATCAATGAGATCATACTCTGATTATTGGAAACCTGGTTAAGATGTCTGGCTTACTGCCATATTAAAGTTACTATGGAATGGATACATCTTACTGCTTTCACTTTTGGCTTTCACCATCTGTGTAAACTCAGACCCACACAGCATTATGGGTACATTTTGATGTCAACAAAAAACATGGGAGCATCTTTTCTTTCCTCTATATTAGAGGTAAGCTACTTTTGCTCATTCAGACAATTTTGTTTTTCACCCAATAGAGGGCTTTCAGGTGATGTAACACACCCTCTGGCAGCCATATTGGAGGTCCACAGCTCTTGGGCAACAATAGCTGTAAACAGCTGATTGCATTTTGAAATGTACAACTCTCTCAATACAATTGAATAGACATGGTTAATTTTTGTGCATTTTCTTTACTGGGAACTGATAGTTTCATCAGTGATATATTTTATCATTTTTGTTATAACAATGGAGTAAGATAATGTCAGCTTGTTAGCTAGCTAACCATAGTATCTGGTCAGCTAACCATCACTGACTTGTAAAAACATACGATTTGCACACTAACTAACATACCTAGTATAGGCTAGTGTTAGTAGTGGATAGAATCTGTTTTTTTCTGTTTTTGCTAAATTAGCTGGCTAGTTAGTTAGCTAATAAAGCCAAAAACCAGTTGTTTGTTCAGGTTAACTGAGTATACAACAATAAGAATACAATACAATACAATACAACTACAACTACCTGAGTTTTGCCCCTGCTCCTCGTAGTCCCCTTCCTCCTCTTCTTCTGTTTTAACGGTCCTCCTCCCGCTTTTCCTTCCTGTCCTCCTTATTCTTCTTCTCCTATTGATAGGACTATTCTTCCTCCTTCCTTTCCTAATCATACTCTTCCATGTTGTCTTTTCTTCTCAATCCTCCTCTTCCTCCTCCTCCTCCCGCAGGTATAATCAGGTGAATGCTATCAGAATAGCTTGCAGTACGGGCATCCAGGAATGCCAGGATCTGGTCAAGGGTTGGTTCAGAACATGGATGAACAACCCCGACAACAACCCGTGAGTATATGCATCTGTCTGCCTTACTACCAGCTAGTTAGTTAGTTAGTTACTGTATTTAGTTAATTACTTACTTAGTCAGTTACTTCACCAGTCAGTTTGTCACCAGTGTCCATGGGAATGGAAGGCCTAACTATCTACTTTCATGCTGTACCCACATTATACTCTGGGATTATTAATTGTTGATGGCAAGGATGATATTAACTATAAATTTTAGTTGAAAACTCACCCCACCCAGCAAGTATATTCATCCTTTTTTTTAAATTATTAAAGTATTTAAATAATGGTCATTGCTTCAAATCTCCCCTAGCATCCACCCCAACCTGTGGTCGAACTTTTAATGGCTTAAGTGTAACTTTATGTCCTTAGAGCACTGAATCTAAACGATGTCATTTTTCTTAAGGATCCACCCCAACCTGCGTTCCACTGTGTACTGCAACGCCATCGCAGCAGGGGGCGCTGTAGAGTGGGACTTCGCCTGGTCGCAGTTTAAGAACGCCACCATTGCTATCGAGGCCGACAAGCTTCGCTCTGCCCTGGCCTGCACCAAGCAACCCTGGCTGCTCAACAGGTCTGCTCACACACATCCGTATCAATAGTGTGTCATAATAAAAAAAAAAAAAAAAAAATACTAAAACATAAAGCAACTAAGCTAGTAAGTTAAGCATCAAAAGCAGTAGGGAGGGTTGACGTGTGTTGTGATTGGAAGTGGTAGAGAGAGCGTGAGTGTCAAGATACTTGTAGCGTCCCTAGGCCAAATCACAATTACTGACCAGCACACGCACACACTTAATATGTCTGTTGTTCTGTTTGTCCCCTATTCAGGTACCTAGAGTACACTCTGGACCCAGATATGATCCGTAAGCAGGATGCCACCTCCACCATCGTCTACATTGCCAACAACGTGATTGGTCAGTCTCTGGCCTGGGACTTCGTCAGGGCGCGGTGGTCATACATCTTCAGTCAGTGAGTACAACGCGATGCTCGTCATTTACTAACGTCACCGCCTGCTGTCTCCCTTCCTATGAAATATGAGTGAAGCTTCTGACACATACAGTAGTGCTGGCAGTCCGACCGAGGCACTCGATCTGCGGTCTAACGGTTTCTCAGAGCGAACCGAGACAGCCGAGTGTCAGAATTTGCCCGTGACCTGAGTATTTTGTTGGGACCAAAAAGTGTGCACTGGCCTTTACAGTTATATAAATGCAGTTGTAATGGTGCGCTGGGCAAGGCTGTACCCAATCTCCTGTGACCTAGGATTTTGACAGGCTGATCTAGATCATAATCACATAATAAAAAATGCATTGTAACACAATCACACAATAGCAGATAGGCTGCTTTACAATCGTACAAGTGTTGTTCATTAACAGTGACAGCTTGCATGGACCAAGCAGGCTCAGTGTAATTCAAACCCTGCCTCAGCTAACCTTCGCTCCCGATTCTCCATAAAACAGCTAAGCTTCCCCTTGGTATTACTATACAACTTGATTCTATGAAGAAGCCAAATTGTGTTGATTGGCATGGGTTTAGGTCCAAACTGAGAGAAAATATAGCAGTGATGAACCTTAACATCCAAAAGAAAATTCACACTGCTTGCACTTCATTCCTGTGATGAAACCAGACAGGGTTGTTTTCGCAAAACATAGGCTTATGAACGGTGGATATCAGTTTAATTTGCGTAGAAATGTCCCAGTTATCACTCATGTCTTGGTCTTGTTCTGTCTCGAAGGTATGGTGGTGGATCCTTCTCCTTCTCCAACCTCATCAACGGAGTCACCAAGAGGTTTTCTACTGAATTTGAGCTTCAGCAGGTTAGCCGTTTTAAAGATTTTTCTCCACAATGTTTTTCACTCAATAATGAATGCTGTTTATTCTTTCCCACCATCAAACAAACCACTGCTGTCATGGGGGGAACCTTGTACCTCCAATTTGAGGGATTTTTACCCTTAAATTGCCAGAAACTCATATTGTGTTTTCTTTGCCTTGACAGCTGAAGCAGTTCAAGGTGGACAACTCTGAGGTCGGGTTCGGCTCCGGGACGCTGGCAGTGGAGCAGTCCATCGAGAGAACCATCGCCAACATTAAGTGGATTGCTGAGAACAAGCAGCAAGTTCTGGACTGGTTCGACACTGAGTCTAAATCCTAAGGAGGCTCTGCGTCCGTTCTGTACTCAATTCACATTCCGTTTGATTAATTTAAGAATGTTTTATTTTTAGCAACTCCGACATGCATTTCACATACCTTGAATTGAAAGTGTATTTAGATCTAAAGTGTATTATAGGCATTTGAGAATGTACAGAAGAGTTATATTTTTCACAAATTCTTGTTCATATCAACCTTGAGCTTCAATTTGACCTAGGATACCTAAAATGCAGCTCTTTGCTTTTCTAAGAGCTAAAAGTGCAGTAACTCTCACAACTCTATGCTACTTTTTTGTGGTTTTCCTGTTTGATAGAAACGGTTAAAAACATTTTTTAACTGCATCCAATGGTTGTTTCATCAATTAATTAATAATGTTTTCATGATTCATTCTGTGTATCATTAAAATAGCCGTTACTTAAGAAGTGTTTAGGTAGAATAATATATATTTGTATCTACTGTATATCATCACCTTGATCATCAGCAGCAGCAGCGGCAACAGCAGCTGAAAAAAACACACAGAAGCAAACCAAATATATTTTTATGATACCTTTGAGTCAAACTCAACATTCAGGTGACAAAAGCACCAAAATAAAGTTTTTTTTCCACAGTATTTTTATATTTTAAGGCAAATAATTGAACTTATTTCTATTTCCTATCATGCCATTAGTCTCACAGTACAAAATAATTTATAGCAAGCATGCATTCCAATACAAGACACTCCTTCCTTTATTTATTGCTCAGTCAAAAGCTTTATGTTTCCTGGTTATGACGGCTATCTCCTTTTCCTCCTAGTCAGCCTGAATCAGCAGCAGTCCTAGTTCTGCTTTTATGTTTTAGTGAACAAAAATCTTTAGATGAATCATAATTGCAGGAACAGGGGCTGGAACAGTTGAAGTGTTTCTCAAAATAAGCTCCAGCAAATATCCCTATGAATATGAATATACAGAATATTACAAAAACTACCTTGGAAATTGAGCTCATGCACACACACACACACACACCTCAGTATCCTATAATGCTAATATATCTTACCTACCTTAACTGGATATTGGTGTGGATGTCTCTCATTCCTCTTTCCACTTTGACCTTTTTTTATACTGTGATTCTCAACTTGTGCTGGATATTTGTAGATATTTGAATGCAGCAACTTTCAACACCGCTGATTTATGAAATATTGGACTGTATTCTTGTAAAAGGAATAAACACATTTGTTATATGACCTTCTGTTGTGTTTCCCTGTGTCATGCATGCATTTTTGTCTGACTGGTATATCGAGGTTTAAGCGGTGACCTATGAACTCAATAACACACACAACAAAAACTCTTCACGTCACACTCCTGTGAACTCTCCTCACACCCGCTGCGAGTGTGATTTATCATTTTTCACATGTGAACATCCTCGTCGGGCCACCTGGGCGGTCCAATAAAACATTATTGCGGATAATTCATCACTCTTATCGCTCCCTGCTAAGCTGATGGTTAGCTATTCCGTCCCAATACATCATCCATTCGCTTCCAATAAGTGAGAGGAGTCTGTAATGTAGAAATAGACAGGGAGGAACAGCAGTTAAATGCTGGCACTCTGTTGCTGTTTGCCATTCTGCAACACAGAGACTTAGTGAGACTTAGTACCGGGCCTATTTGCATTTTAGTGATTATTTAGCATGAAGTTTAGTTTCAGTAATTAACATTTTAGGCATTATTATTTCTAGGTATTTTTCTGTAGCAGTTCTATCATCTTCGTGGTGTTTTTTGCGAGGTCATGGGGAGAGGCTGCCGAGTCAGCAAGCTGGGTGTCCTGTGTGTGATCTTAGCCCTGGTCTCCATGGCAACCATCGTCACGTTGTGGACTATTGCCCTGATAGGTGCTGAGGGGGATGGTGATGATGTCACAGCTCCTTGGGACAGGTAGGAGATTGGTCTGAACTGGAGTTTGACCGCTATGGGTTTTTTTTTTTTAAGACACATTACTGATTCTTTTGGATTGGAGCTCCCAATAGCTGATGATTTCTGCTAGTTTTAGTTTCATATCTTAAAATTTGATGATTTTCTAGCCAAAAAATAAAATATTCGTAATAATAATAATATTATGTCTCACAGAATGTTATTCTTATCAGGGTAGGGAAGCCTCTGAAACAGCATTTAGAGCATCATGGGACACTAAAACTCTCCACTGAAAGCCAGACTAATGAAATAGTTTTAGGTGGAGCAGCTCCTTGAAGCAGAGTGAGGCAGGTTTCACTGCAGGTTAATGGGTAATAAAACATAGCTGCTGTCTAGGGGGGGACCTCCATCATATCAGAGGTAAACAACACTGGCTGGACAAGATTGGATTTTAAATAAAAGGGCAATATTGACAATATTCTGAGCCTCAGCTCTGCTAAAAGCTCATCTCTGATTTATCATTATAGCATCATGCACTCTCCACCAAGACTACAAATGAGGCATAAATTGAGTTAACATGTGAATCGATCTGTGAATTTAATTCATCATGAGAAATATTTCTTATTATTCATGAAAACACCATCAATATCATGATGACTGGAAGCATGTACAGGTTAATCAGTGAGCTAGCCTTCATAATTTTTCATTCTTTATAGCATAGCACAAGTCATGCCTATTCAAAATAAATCACTGTTACATGAAGTGATAGTGGATGATGATAACACTCCTGTAAATGTGAATAAATAGTTTACCTACACATTTTATGGATTATTGGAATAAAGCAATTCTAAATTAACAAAGTAATCAGATTATGTTACTAAATTTAAAAAATCTAGTGGTTACATTCCTGATTACAATTTTGAGCAGGTATTATTAGTAATTTGTTACAGATGCCATTTTGAAAATAAATAGTAAATGTTTCAAATTTTGTCTTTATCTATTTATTGATTGGCTTGTTTTCCCCAGCTACCGTCTGCCTACCACGTTGGTCCCAGACCACTACAACGTGACCCTGTGGCCCCGCCTCACCCCCGACCCCGCCACCGGCCTCTACATCTTCACAGGTGAGAAGGCCTCACACTGGATTTATGCACTGCTTGCATAATGGATGAATACGTAGTTGCTCACCTGAAATGGTCCCCAAAAATAAACCTGGCTTTATCAGATATATTGAGTTAGTGATATTTCATTATTTTAAATGTAGGAATCTACAGTTCATATAATATTTACTACTAACAACTTTTTCTTACTAAAAGGTCAGTCTTCTTATTTTGGATAATGCTAGCCACTAGCATTATCCACTATCCACTATCACTCAACATAATTTATGCAAAAGTGTTAGCATGGAGCTAATCTCGCATAGCTATACCTCTGTCTCAATTAACAGAAATTATTGTCAGTAAATGGATACTAGACCTTGTAGAGCCAAAAGAAACGGCACCTCTGGTTTGCTTTTCTGACGATTTCCCTTTTTTTTTTTTAGTTTAGCTGTACTCAATTTAGCTATATACTATAACAATAGCCTACATATATATGAAAACTTTGACTTAAGACTTACTTCAGTTTTGTCAGAATATGCTCTAAGTGTTAGCACGGAGTGTACTGTCCCTCAACATAGTGTTCACTAAAGTGTTAGCATGGAGTCTACTACTCAACATATGCTACAGTGTTAGCATGGAGCCTGCTGTCACTCAACATGGTCTATGCTAAAGTGTTAGCATGGAGCCTACTGTCACTCAACATAGTGTATGCTAAAGTGTTAGCATGGAGCCTACTGTCACTCAACATGGTGTATGCTAAAGTGTTAGCATGGAGCCTACTGTCACTCAACATAGTGTATGCTAAAGTGATAGCATGGAGCCTACTGTCACTCAACATAGTGTATGCTAAAGTGTTAGCATGGAGCCTACTGTCACTCAACATAGTGTATGCTAAAGTGTTAGCATGGAGCCTACTGTCACTCAACATAGTGTATGCTAAAGTGTTAGCATGTTGACCTCTCCACATGCCCAGCAGAGTCCAGCATGGAATCCTTCTTCCCCTACTTTAATATTTATTGTTAGCATTAGCCTTATCATTAGCATTAATAGTCCTACTATTTCCATCCAACAGGGTATTCCACTGTAGAGTTTAAGTGTGTGGAAGAAACAGATCTCATCCTCATCCACTCCAACAAGCTCAGCTACACCAGCCTGGACAACACACCCCTGGCCACACTCACCGCTACAGGTAGAGTACACACAAAAAAAGAAAATAACTATTTCCAATTGATGGTTGTGTGCAACATTTATCATGCTTTGGTCATTCACTTAAAACCGCTTTTGCTCAAGAGAAAAAAAAGAAAAAACAGGCAAGGAAAACAAGAATCAAACCATTTCTCTTTCTGTCTTCTCTCCCATTTCTTGGAAGCCTCGAAATGTTAGGTACAGCTCTTATTTCTTTTTTTTTTCTGTCCCTTTCCCTTTTCGTTTTCTTTCCCCCTTCCTTCCCCAGGCGGTGTGCTTGCTCCCGGTATTAAGTCTTCCTGGCTGCAGACGAAGACTCAGTATCTGGTTCTGCAACTGAATGGTAAATTAACCAAAGGACAGAGGTACCAGCTATATACTGAATTCACTGGAGAACTAGCCGACGACTTAGCGGGCTTTTACAGGAGCCAATATGTAGAAGATGGAGTCCAAAAGTAAGTTCTCTCTCATTCTTTGTTTTCTTCCCTCACTTGAAATCAGGAAGTAGTTTCAGTGAGACTTATTAGCCCATAAATATGATTTTCATACCTCATAAATTCAGTACCCTGTTCTGTAAAAGAGTCAGTGAGCAAACAGCTGTGTTGATGGATATGATGTTTTTTTTCATCCGCAGGGTTGTCGCCACCACTCAGATGCATCCGACTCATGCCAGGAAGACCTTCCCCTGTTTTGACGAGCCGGCGATGAAAGCCGTTTTCCACATCACTCTCATCCACGCCCCTGGAACTGTGGCCCTGTCCAACGGCATGGAGAGAGGTCAGTGCAGTGTACCTGTAGCAGAACAGTTGCATTTGCAGAAATCCAGAGGACGAATCCTATTTGTATTTTTTAAGGGCTTAAAAAAAGATAGGCAAATACAGCAATTAACTAGTTTCACTATTAACTGAGCTTTCAAACTTTAAATATATCCAACCATAAGAATTTCAGAGACTACAGTATCTATTCATAGTATTCTGTTACATCACCACAGGGTCATCTTGGTAGGAAAATAACAGGGGACAATTATAATTTAACAGGTGATTATAGTCACAGCCAATGAGCTGTGTCTATGGTAAATCACCATATTGGTAGGAAATATATGTGATATAATGGGAATATATATGAATATCCTTGGTGTTCCATGCTTTATCTTTTAGCCGGCCAAATCTTTTCACTCTAGTGCCTGCTTGCAACACCATGCAAACTAGTTAGACCACTTATATGAAAATGGCAGAGGAAAATAGCAGTGATATTGCATGAATAGAAAAGTGTCTTAGCATCAAAATCATCATTATAGGCAAAAAAAACCCAAAAAACAATCACACATTTCTGACGTTATTTATACAGAGTAACATATTTTGTGATCATTAAATGTCAGAATACAGCAATCCAAATATGATAATTACTGCTGTTTCAGGACAGTTTTGCACTCTGAAATGATGCAGATGTATTGCGCAGTCTCCTTTCAAAGTCACACAGTGCTGCACTGTGTGGCAAAATTACTGACAATAGATTAGATTAGATTAAACTTTAATGATCCATCTAGGGAAATTGGGTTGTTGCAGAAGCAAATAAAGGCAAGGCTCTAAATGCTTAATAATTAAGCTGATGCTTATTAAAGCCCGTCAGCCAAATTCAGAAACCATAATGGTTTCCAAACAATTAAATTACCAATGATACTGCAGCATAACAAGAGCATCAACAAGTTACCAGTTAAATATAAGGTGATAAAAATGAGTTCTTCAGTTTCATCTTAAAAGAGGATAGAGAGTTTGCTGGAGTAATTGTTTTGCCTCAGGCAGGTTCACTGGTTTATTCATAGTTCTTAGTTCTAGCTCGGTAAAAGCCTGGATGCTGGATTGTGAAGGCAATTTGCAGGCAAGAAAGAGATTTAGGGTAAAACTACAGGCAGCTACACTAGTCAATATGAGATTAAATAAAGGCAACAACCTTCTCCGGTCAGAAATGGCTAGAAATGACCTAACATTAGAGAAACATTTCTTAACTTGTCGAGACAAGACTGAACAATTATTTGGCCAAGTTATGATGAATCTTTTGGGCCATAACAGTCAATCTCTCAGAACAATTCACACTACTCGTATCACTGGGTTTTACAGGCAAATACAACTGTGTGTCATCAGCATAGCACAGAAGAGAAATATGATGTCTAGAATTATACCAAGTGGGAGCATATAGAAACCAAACAAAATGGGACCCAGGAGGGAACCTTGAGGTACTCCACAGCTAATAGATAGATAGATAGATAGATAGATAGGTAGATAGATACAGATAGAGAAAAAAAACAATGAACAGCATCTGCAATCCCCCAAAAATCTCCGAGATGATTGATAATGATGATAATTCTAAGTAAACTCTGTACTGACGAGGATATATACAGTTGTTTGTTTGAAGTGCCAATCCAGAAACATTTACCAAATTGTGAAAATGGAGTAAAAGTCAAAATATTCTTCCAAACAAAATAATAGTATTGTATCACTTTAAGTTCCTTCACTGTCTATAATCCATCCAAGTGTGTTTGCTCTTTTCCCAGAGATTGTTAACACCAGTATTAAAGGGGTAGCTGTGACACAGACCAGGTTTGAGCCCACCAAGAGGATGTCTTCCTATTTACTGGCCCTCATCGTCTCCGACTACATGCACCTCAGAGCTGAACAAGGAGACACACTGGTAACTGACAGCAACATTTCACTGTGTTTCATTTCATTTATTTGACAGGGACAGCGCACATCGGAAGAGGAAAATGTGTTTTCATCTGTAGTCCCTGGACAGTTAAAAGCTACAAATACATAATAGAGAACATAAAACATAGTATCGAGCAGTATAGTTAATAGTGTTGATACAGTTTGTCATTGATATTATATACAGTATACCTTATCAAGACATGGCTGACATGAGATTGACATGCTCTCAGAGAAAAAGGTGCGTTAACTGGATAGTGTCTCTTTTCATGGCTGTTAGAGTCATTTTATTAGATCGTAGCTCTAAAATTTTTACATTCTGTAGACAGCAGAGACAGCCACATAGTTTTAACATTTACAGTATATAACCAGACAAGTCATCTAAAGCAAATTCATATTTTATGACAGCCTGGCATGAGACAAAAGATGGAGAATTGGTCCCTTGATGGAGAATTGGAGCAAATGACAAGAAAAACAAACAGGGAGACAAGAGGATGAGACTATGCAGCAAGCAACAAAAAACCCAATAAAAACAGTCGTGCTCAGAGAAGACAGTAAAGTAGCACAGGCATAACAGACACACATAAGGACAATGTAACAAATACCATCAGCAACAACAAAGACGCCACTAAAAGCAATTAAAACATGCTGAGAGAGAGGTTAGTGAAGGTAATGTACTGTGATGTAATAAGTTAAATGGATGTTTAGATTTGGTTCACTGCCAAATGTGTGGTTTACTACAAAGTGTCTGCTTAACTTTGTGTCACTTAGGCCGGTCCCTTTTTAAAAAGCAGCTACATCCCCAGTGATAAACACTATACTTTTGTATCTTTTTTAAGTGTTTCTACATAATAATAGGAGATTGCTATTGTGCAGATCCGTATCTGGGCTCGCAGGAAGGCCATCGAGGCGGGACAGGGACACTACGCCCTCAACCTGACTGGACCCATACTGGACTTTTTCCAGCATTACTACAACACCTCCTACCCTCTGTCCAAGTCAGGTGAGGCCATGAAATTGTTTGCACCTCGTTTTCCTTCCGCCTGTGAACAGAGCACCCATTGTTTTCGGTGGCTGGCCATTTCACACCCACCGCTCACACTCTATTCCAGCCTGTTCAGTCAGTGCTTGTGGTGGAATAGGCTTTTTTATTCTTGAATTATACCCTTTTTTTCTAGAGATTGAACAAATGTGAGGTTGCTCACTGTAGTTCACACAACTGGATTGATGCCCTGTGAAAACCAGAAGTGAAAGCAGTATGCTGTTTCCATGCCACAGTAACCAGTTTAATATGGGAGTGAGCCAGGCATCTTAACCAGGTTTCTCATAATCACAGTATGAGGCTATGAGTTTACCTGGTTATTCTGACCCCCTTGTAACATTTACAGGCATCGACCCAAAAAAAAAAATGTCAGTTTGAAAACAGAGTTCTCTGTGCACATGAACATAGCTACTGTCCATGCGTAAATAAGCAGGTTTCAGTCAGTCTGGGTGTGTGTGTGTGTGTGTGTGTGAGCGTGATTGGGGGTGTTTGCTGGGATGGGGGTCTTGGGAGGCCTGGTTGAGGAGGGTGATTACAGCTGTGTCACAACTGTAACCACCCCATCCTAATTAATGTAATAAACCATTAACATAGTAACAATTTGCAGCTAATAGTGTGATAATCCTGTTAACATAATAAATGCCCCATTAATGCAATAAAAGTCACTGACCAATCATGTTTGAACTTTATTCCTGTTAGGAGTAATAATCATTACCTTATTAGTTTTATTACTTTACCAAGAAAGTTGAAAGTTTCAGTTTTCAAAAATGTAATAATAATCAAAATTCAATACATAACTGTCATTCATTCACAAATTTGGATATTAAGTTATTAAGTAATTAAGTAATTAACTAATAAGGTATGATCACTGTAATTGGTTTACATCTGAAAAATATCAAGCTTCCTTTAATGTAATAAAACCAATAATATAATAGCGATTACTTTAACAGGAAAAAGGTTATTATGTTAATAGTAGGTAATTTTTATCACATTAGTGGGAATTTCATTACATGAACAGGATGATTACACTCTTATTTGCAAATTGTTATTAGGTGAATGGTTCATTACATTAGTGGGAAGTTAATACATTAAGAGTAACACATCTTCAACCAGAGAGGAAGATCTTAGGTTCAGTTCCTCTCGTCTCTCTTAACTCGCTCTAAGCTTATTTTCTGCCTCACAGATCAAATCGCTCTGCCGGACTTCTATTTCGGGGCGATGGAGAACTGGGGTCTGGTGACGTACAGGGAGACCAACCTGCTGTACGACCCGGTGACCTCCTCCAACAGAAACAGAGAGACCACCGCCACCATCATCGCTCACGAGCTGGCCCACATGGTGAGCTGATATCTATCTATCTATCTATGACTGATCAGTTGATTGACTGATTGATCGATGCCGTTGCTTCCTCCTGACCAGTGGTTTGGTAACCTGGTGACTCTGAGGTGGTGGAATGAGGTTTGGCTGAACGAGGGCTTTGCCTCCTATGTCTCCTACCTGGGAGCGGACTACGCCGAGCCTACCTGGAACGTGGTGAGGACTCCAACTGTCCATAACTGTGCATAATTATGTATTTCTGTCTATATCTCCATAACTAACCACCAGAGTCGTGTATTTCCCTCTCCGTCTTGTCCACTCCAGAAAGACTTGATAGTACTAGACGACGTCCACAGGGTGTTTGCCGTGGATGCCCTGGCCTCCTCTCACCCGCTGTCTTCTAAGGAGGACAGCATCACTCTGCCGGACCAGATCACTGAGCAGTTTGACGCCATCTCATACAGCAAGGTACACAGATGAGCCTGAAGCTTAAAGGGGCACTAAGTAATCCATGAGCTTTATCGGCCTCTATTGGCGACCAGTGGGAATTACAACAACGCTGATAGAACTTTTCTCCTCCTACACAAGTCTCTGGTACAGTTCATCTCTTGCTTCTCTCTGTCTGTGTGTCTCCCTCTGACTCCTCAGGGTGCAGCAGTGTTAAGGATGTTGTCAGATTTCCTCTCAGAACCAGTCTTTGTCCAAGGACTCAGTGTATGTATTTATTTATTTATGTATGTATTTGGGATGGGATAACATACAAAAATAGGACAGAAAAATGAATGGTGATATTAGCTCCATTTTATTCTGCTGTAGTAATCACAAATGAGACGCTTGACCATCACAATTTCACAAGCTCTCCATCCAAATTATATTATTTGCACTTTGTAATGATGTTGTTCAGTATGAAGTTAATTGTGACAGTATGCTCAACTTTGATGTATTTTGCTCCTCCAGAGATACCTCAATCACTTTGCCTACGGCAACACAGTAGGGTCAGACTTGTGGGCCCATCTGCAAAAGGTAGGATCTTTAATGAATTATTCACTCTTTTACAAGTCACTGATACCTGCTGGAAGATGTATCTTTAGAAGAGCCTATCTGTTACCTTTGTCGATAGGCAGTGGAAGCCAACGCTGTGTCCCTCCCTCGTGGAGTTCATGACATCATGAACCGCTGGGTGCTGCAGATGGGCTTCCCCGTGGTTACCATAGATACCGCCACGGGAACCGTATCCCAGAAGCACTTTCTGCTGGACCCAGAGTCCAACGTTACGGTCAAGTCGCCTTACAAGTGCGTAACATGGCTGCTTCACTGCAAAATATCTTCGGGGATCTTTTTTTTTTCTTTGAAACATCTTGAAAATAAGGCTTACCTCCTTCCCTTCCTTTCCTTCTTCACTCATCTCATTCATGAATCAGCCATGAATTCATGTTTAATCCATCATTTTTTCCCCCTTAGTTATGAGTGGCTGATCCCTGTCAGATGGATGAAGTCAGGTGAGGTCCAAGGAGATTCCTGGTGGCTGATGGAGAAGACAGGTACGGAATAACATGGATAGCTTCAGTACCTCAACATACAGTATACTGCTGTAGTTCTGAGTCTAGAGGTGTGTACTGGGAAGAAAAACTCCCCGACCATTGGGATTTCATGACACCCAATTAGGCTTGAACCATGGCAGAACCCTTACTGGTGCTATGGCAAAACCTTTTAAGGTTCTGCATGCTCAAATACTGTATTTCTACACAGGACATTTGCAGTGCTGTAAAGAGCAATACAGCAATAGCATGGGAAAAAAGAGGCAAGACTCTGAGGAAGCAAAGAGTAATCAAAATAGGGAAAGGAGCCACCAGTGATGTGAAAATATCAATATTTATAGGGTACCTGAAGACATATGTGGAGTCCCAATTATGCAAAAGCATGAAATAAAAATGAGATTGGCTTTGAAGGGCTACACAGATACAGACACATGGATAATGACTTCTTCAGGGGGTTTGAAAGGGTTTCATAAGTTCAAGGGTAGCCAAATTTTCTCACTCCATGGAGGAACATGTAACCCTTCAGTTAAATGAAAACATGAAAACCAGAAAAATTCACGAGGTTCACATGACGACAGCAATATAAGAGAATACTTTATATAGCCATCCAGGTTCTTGTGGGGTATGTCTAACTATTTTGTGCCGCTGCAAGTTTCTCTTTCAGATGTTCCAAAAATATCCATATTACAATTTTCCAGTCTGTTGATAGTGCAGTCAACCAAAAATAGCTAACATCATGAATAGCTGGCAAAAATGCAAACTAGATGCTAAGATCTGGCTCTGCAGTAAAAATCTGCAGAATTTCTGAGCCAAGATGAATATGTATGCAGCATACATATAAGTGTTGCGTCTCTGTATGTATCCATACAGAATAAATATAACTCAGGGGTAATGATCAACATGTTACATAACTAGAGTCTTGCATGTTCACTCTTCATCTTTTAATCCCCCTTTCTTTCATTCTCTATCTCTCTCTCCCTCTGATTTTCTCTCTCAGTGGTAAACCTGGAGATGAGGAGCGGTGGTGACTGGGTTCTGGCCAACGTCAATGTGACCGGTTATTACCGGGTCAACTACGACCTGGGAAACTGGGAGAGACTCCTCGCACAACTTAATACAGAGCACCAGGTACACAGACAATGCTTCAGATCACTTTCTTTCTTTTATTATATTGAATTTAATTGTCTGTATCATATCCTCATATCCTGTTTGACACACAAACATGTGTTTTGCAGGTTATACCGCTGATCAACAGAGCCCAACTTGTGGATGATGCTTTCAATCTGGCCAGGTAGGTCAGTTTAGACTTGAGTCACATGACTTGGACTCGAGTCAGACTTGAAACTTGACTTGATGCATGAAGGGAAGACTCGAGCCTTGACTTGACTTGGGTTCTGGTGACTTGGGACTTGACTCTGATGACTTGAAAAGGTTTCCAAAGTCTTGACTTGAGATCTTGTGTTTGTGTAAATGACTCAGATTGAAAGTGATGAGATTTGTTCCAGCGGACGACTGAATTTAAATTCTGTTTTCTGAATTTGTATGGAATGATTGAATTTATTGAAGCTGAAACTGATTCTAGAAATCAAACTCATGATGCTCTTACCGAGTTTTTATCCTATTAAAACCACATTGCATTGAAAAGTCCTAGATATTTAGTTTTCTTTAAGATATTAAATTGATACCGGACTCTTGATTTGTTCTGACTTGACTTGCTGTTCTACATTTAGACTTGAGACTTGACTTTAATGACATGGACTTGACTTGAGACTTGTGCCTCAAGACTTGACACTGACTTGGGACTAGAGCAAAGTTGACTTGGTCACACTTCTGACTAATACTAATACTAATACAAATACACTGCTTTCACTAACAGTAGAGTATGGAGAAAGGAGAATACAGTAAACACTATTTCTTAAGGAGGTAATTTTAATTCCCTCTGCAGGGGGAAGCTAATCCCCACTGTGTTAGATGTCAGAACTGCTTCAGCTGAGTAATTAAAGACACCAGCAGGGAACTTTTTCAGCCCTTCATCCAAACTTAGTGAATATAGCTTTTCCCTGAGACTTGGTGTGAAACCAAAATGACATGAAAACACACTGCTACTCTTGCCATATGGTGGCTAATCAGGAAAAGACCTATTTTCAGTCCTGATCCCTATAGTCCAAAACACACTGGAACACATTATCAACTTTATCTCTACGATGAAATTCCCTTTTCCTGTGCAGGCTGTGAATCATCATGAAATATAATATGAATTGAACCAAACAATTAAAAATATTATATAGTAGGCTAGTATTTTATTTTGTCTTTACAGAGGTGTGACTGAGTCAACTTTGCTGTCAGAACAAATCAAGAGTCCAGAATCAATTTAATATCTTAAAACTAAATATCTAGGACTTTTCAATGCAATATCTTTTGTCAAGACTTTAGAAACCTTTTCAAGTCGTCAGAGTACAAGTCAGAGTCAAGTCCCAAGTCACCAGAACCCAAGTCAAGTCAAGTCTCAAGTCTTCTCTTCATGCATCAAGTCAAATCTCAAGCAATTCAAACTGTGACTGTCGAGTCCAAGTCATGTGACTGGAATCCCCACCTCTATCTTTATATTAATAATAAGTAGTATTAGATGGTGTAAACCATGTGGCTGTCCTCCTCTCTGCAGGGCCAAGCTGCTCCACACCTCTCTCGCCCTGAGGACCACCAGCTACCTGTCTGGGGAGACGGACTACATGCCCTGGCAGTCTGCACTGGACAACATGCACTATTACTACCTCATGTTGGACCGGACTGAGGTCTATCAGCCTATGCAGGTACAGTATATGTGTCTATGTGTGTGTGTGAGAGAGAGAGAGAGTTTGGGGACTCAACAAGACTAAACCGCTTATATAAAATACAGTAATATAAAATCAAATTCTTCCAGGACTACATGAAGAAGCTGGTGACTCCTCTCTTTCTCTACTTCAAGAACATGACATCAGACTGGTCTCATGTTCCAGACGGACACACCGACCAGTGAGTGTACTGTGTTCCTGCCTGGACACACTCTGCAATACACACTACACACAAGAGCTGACACAAACAATAGGCAGAGGTCAGAGGTTCAAATCTGCCTGCAAAGACGTTTTAGAGTTGAGGTGAAAAATAACTTAAGAGCTGTCAGTGTCACTTGATCCAAGCTGTTGCTGGTGTGGCTGATCTCAGCTGTGAATGTGAAGCAGGACTTTGCTGAAAATGAGCAAGGGCACTCAATCCCTTTGCCTGGGACTAGTATTATGTAGGGACCTCATGCAATTAATGCATTACCCCCCCAACCTCTGTGTGTTGTGAAATGCATTTGCCACTGGATTGTAAAATGTGCTGAAATCTCCAGCTCCCCAGATAACCACTGTATAAGGTCAAGATATTAAAATTCATCACTTTCGGATTTAGCAAAGCAAATCGAATTTAACACCGAAAATAAATTCAAAACCAGCCACTGTAGACTCCCCTATAATGCCTCCATTTTCCATGACAGCAGGACAGAAATTCTGCATCTAGAAGAAGAAAAAGACATTGCACACCAAAAACACATGACTGAGAGTTCAATTCACACAAGAATTAGTATTATCAGCAGGCTTGATGATCTCCACATTTGTTACAAATCACTGGATGTCCACAGGTAATATTCTCATGCAAATAAGGCTATAGTCAACCTACCCTGCGTGAAGAAATATACATACAATTTAAACAATATATTGGACCTGTGATGTCAAATGCATGATGGAATTAGGTGCCAGCTGCCCATGACTCTGAAAAGGATTAAGCAGGTAGAAATAAATCAATGAATGTTTATTATGTACATTACTACATGAAATGTTTATTATATATATTGACGTAGTGCTATTGATGTTACTATTGATACAGTAAAGCCTTACTTGCCATTTTTCCCCCACAAAAGGTAAAAGGTCAGTCAGCCAATCAGTTGCAAATATGCCACTTTGTTTTGATCTGTAATTGTAGCGCCCCCTATGGGCCAGTCAGTATTTTGAACATGCCTCACTGAAGTGGTGAGATTCATCGTTTCTCCGAGTTTCATCAAAATAGTATGAGTGGTGTCTAAGATATTGTGTGTGATGGATGAACGAACAAACAACATAAAACCTACCATAGGCAAGTCCAGTCGCCGAGAACAGCAATACCTGATGGAATAAAAATGATTTCCACCCTACCACAGTTTGGTAAAACTCTACCACTTTGTTTCTGTGTTGTTATACTTGGATTTCCAAAGGTTAAAGTTGAACGGATTCAGTGAAGCAAGAGAAAAAGAATTGGTCAACACTGATTACACTGATTCAACACTGTTTCCCTCCCCTGCAGGTACAACCAGGTGAATGCTATTCGTATGGCCTGCAGTACTGGAGTACCTGAATGCCAACATCTGACTACCACATGGTTCAAACAGTGGATGGACGATCCTCAACATAATGTGTTAGTACACAATCTATCTACCTATGACATTGTTACACGCTCCCCCCTTTTAAAAGTACTCTTTTTTACTATTGGACCAATCAATTGATCCTTATCGTGTTGTCAGGATCCATCCCAACCTGCGTTCGACGGTGTACTGCAGCGCCGTGGCAGCAGGTGGCGCTGCAGAGTGGGAGTTCGGCTGGTCCCAGTTCAAGAAAGCTACCGTCGCCAGCGAGGCCAGCAAACTCATGTCCGCTCTGGCCTGCACCAACAACCAAGACCTGCTGAAGAGGTGTGTGAGATGAAGAAAGTCCTCCTAAGTGAGGACATTCTGGACGGTCACAAAGGGCTAGTTTAGGATTAGGACTTTAGGCTTAGGTTAAAGAATGGAAGGTCCTCATCCTAAGTGTGTTTGTCTGATCATACCTGTTATCCTGTCTTCTCTGCTCTTCCAGGTATCTGTCTTACTCCTTACAGCCAGCTATGATCCGTAAGCAGGACGCCACCTCACTCATCGTCTCCGTCGCCGGTAACAGAGAGGGACAGGAGCTGGCCTGGGACTTTGTCAGGGAAAACTGGAACTACATGTTCACACAGTGAGTGTTATTCCAGAACTACATAGTACTAAATAACCATTTACAACTAAAAAAAAAAGTGCTTCAGTGTGGAGTTAGTCTTTAAAGCCAAGCCATAGCAGTGCTTGGAGTAGTTTGTTAACTTTTTTCAGATATGGGGTGGGCTCCTTCTCTTTCGCCACTCTGATCAGCGGAGTCACCGCGCGCTTCTCTACTCCAGCTGAACTCCGGCAGGTACGTACAGAGCTCGCAAAGATTAATTCTACCTTGCTGATTTATGAATGTCAAGCCACTATCTAACTGTTTTCCCCTATGCGTTAACGGCAGCTGAAGGAGTTTGAGGAGGAGAACAGCGCAGCGGGGTTCGGTTCGGCTGCTCTGGCTGTGCAGCAGGCCCTGGAGAAGACCACAGCTAACATCAACTGGCTACAGCAGAACAAGCAGGAGGTGCTGGACTGGTTCACCAGCCAGACTGTACGGCACACTGACTGATGGAGGGAGGGAGGAGGGGGAGAGAGAGAGAGAAAGTTTCCATCTATAAATTACAGGCCAGAATTTGAACAAATATGAACAACTTTTATTTTCCCCTCTGTGGCCTTGCTGTAGCAGGCTTTTAATTGGAATACCTGGACTGGATTCATGGGGGTTTTTTTCTAGGTTTTTCACCTCAAGTGCAATGTTTACATATTCATGACGATTTCTGCTTAATTAAACACATTTCCAAGATCGAATATGATTGTTTCGATGTATGAGGTCCTTGATCTATTTCATGTCAAAGGTTCTAAAAAAAATGGACTAAAACTCAAAAATACAAAAGTACAAAGACAAATCTGCTTAATGTTTTTATACAGTAGATCTTACCTTGGCAAAAATTTTAAATGATTTTTCTATTCAGTTGAAGCTGAAATCCAAGTAGGCTGTATTTTTTCTGAAGGAAGACAAAGCCTCACCAAACTATCATGTATGACCAAGTGACCAAGATCAGATACAAGACACCCAGTGCATTGATGAATTCATTTTATTGGTTTCTTTTGTCACAGCCACGGAAACATACAGTAACCAAACAGAAATAAAACCAAACCGTAAAACATTTTGCACAGAATAAATCTCTCCTCCTCCACAAAAATCGAAAGACAATATCTTAACATACAAAATATAAAAACAAAGAACAAATTATGGCTTTTTATTTCTTTCTGTTTTACAGTGATGCCAGACACAGACGACAGGGCCGAATGAATAAATACATGAACTAATAAAAAAACACATTGTATTCATAAGCCATTTCACTGTTAATATCAGAGCCAAGGTAATAGATTAGAAACATCGACAAAGTCACAAAAATTACTATGAACACTTTTAAAGACGAGCTTACACTAGTAGATTTTGACTCTTTAGCCCCTATTTGGCAATCCAACACAAATTTTGATAATTGGAGTGAATAGTTTGCTTTTATACAAGAACACATGACCTGTTTCTTTGCCCGTGTCTAAACAGATCTGTGACCTTTAATAACTATGAAAATCCAGCGGATGCAGTGAAATCACGAAGCTCTTCTAAAAGTTTTGAGCATCCAATTTTGAAAAGGTTGTCTGGGGCGGCCGTTTTAGTGCGTAACCTGTTCACAAACATTTTAGTAAATAGTATCAGTTTCTAGTGCGTTCAAGACAACCGGCAACTGCAAAGCTACACATCTAAAAGATAACGGAGGAGAGGATCTGGTGTCGACTGGGATATGGAAGGAAAATTCACGGAAACTTCCCAGTTACCTCTTTAGATCCACTTGTTCCTGACATTTAGGCCTGCCACTTTCCTTTCACATCTTTAAAATCATTCGATACAAAATAATGACACAACAAATAGGCAACATTGCAGTCAGTTAAGCCAGTTAATGCAATGAAAACGAAAGGAAACCTACATTGAAATAATCTTCAATCAATCAATTATACCTCTATTGCCATTAACTTGTATTAAAGGGACACCTTGACATTTTGAATTCTAGTCTGTTTTTTGTTAGCCTCATCATGATGTGGGGAAAAAGTTGATGTATATGTACCTATTGTGTTAGCATTGTAAACATTCCTCATTGAAAACAGTGGTGCTAGTGGCACCCATTGCTTTGAAATACAAATGCTAACGATGCTAAATGAGATATTTTTTGGAGTGGCTGAAGAACAAAAGCAGAAAATGTCGTTCCCGCAATTTGAGGAGTGACTGGACAAGAAAAATAATGTTAAGAAATTCAAAATGTCAAAGCCGCTTACCATCTAACATTATTTTTTTCAGTGAGTGAATACAGTGCATTTCGAATGTCATTTTGCGGTGTAGCGTTTTTTGTCAACCGGCCAAAGTGCAGTGCAGCTGTTAGTTAGTTCCACAACAACAGAAAAACCATTGGCAACATCTAACATCTCGCTCTGCATTGGAAAACACTAGAGCCACGGGCAACCATTGAAGGCCCATCTCCTCTGCCTGGAACAGTTGCCCGTGTCCCATCGCGTTGCTTTCCCACACAAGACAGGAAACAGCTTATGCAATCCAATGGAACTGAAGTGGTGACGGGTGGCGGTTAGTCGTAAGCCGGACGAAGCGACGATCTAGCGAAGGGTTTCTTATCGTACGGTGAGATACACAGTAAACATCATCCGGGGACTGGGTTTCCACAAAGACCATTTCAGCTCTTAGCATCGCAGTCCAGGTTCAACCAAAGCAAAGCGGACGGACGGACAGCGGAGGAAGGTTCCGGTTCTCCTCTAGTCGGCGGCAGGAATATCGAGGATCCAGATGAAAAGTCTCTTGGGAAGGCGCTGAATGAAGACGGGCTCGGTCCGAAGATCACGGAACTAAAGATTTTTCGATGAGCATTTCCAATTCAGAATGTTTTCCAATGGACATTTGGCTGCTACACATAAGGTAGTTACCATAGAACTTCCTCTTACCAATCAGATGTCACAAAAAGATCAGAACTGTCCCAGGATAAATCCAACCAACGATGCTTTTGGGAAACAGATGTTACTATCAAAGGGTTACGACGAATATATTTTTTCTTTTTTAAGGAAACCGGTCCCCGATATTTGAAAACGACACGCCATGTTGAAGACACGTTGAAACATTACCCATAAGAGAGAACAACACACAGACATGCAGTCGGTCAGTCAGTCAGATACACAACCAGTCGCAGCACACAAACAGCATGTGCGCATCAATAATTTCCCCCCCACCCACCCATCCTCCAAATGCAACAAAAGCATTTCCCAATACGCCCGTCCCATAGATTATCCTCTTATATCTCTGTAATAAGCTTTCTTTAACAGAGACTTTAACATGAAACTTTACAAGAAAATAAAAAAAAAGATCAGCCACAGGTGATTGAGAGTGCAGTTTTTGATTTTGAGACAGAGAAAGGATTTCAGAAACAAGAGAAAGGAGGTAAAGCAGGGGAAGAAGAGAAGGAACAATATATTTATATACACAGATAGGAAGACCCGACGAACTGTGATTGTCAATCTCCTCCACAAGATTATGACATTATCCATTTTAGGATGGGGACAACTGACAAATTAGAGGTAAGGAAACAATAATCCTAAGAGAGGAGATAGAAAGTGAGAGGTGGAATAGAAAAAGGGATAGAGATAAAGAAAAATGACAGGATTGAATAGGGAACATAAGAGATGACAGACATAGAGATATGGGGAAAAAGATATGTTTTGGATTCTGATAGGATATTCCATTGAATGAAAATATCAGAGCATTGAACATAAGCAACATAAACAGACCCGACAGACAGACCCATCATCTATACATCTTTGCTTTCATCTCTTCTGTAAAAATACTCTAAAGCTGCGGTGCAGGCCAGCGTGAAGCGTTATCCTGATCTCAAACATATAGAGTAGCTACACAGGCTGCATTTACACAGGGACAGAAAACCACATTCAGACAAACTGGATCAATAAATATTACCAAAAAAAAACAGCATTAAAAGAATTATCTGCAAATAGTACTCGACCCAGGTCAGTTTGTGGCACGGGTCTGAACTCTTTATGCCAGTCTACGTATGGGAAGATCTGACTCAGTTCAGTGCCGCAAAGAGTTCTGAATCAGATTGATTTTGCCAGTGTAGAAGACTGTTTTGTACAACGGGGCCATTGTAGGTGAATTTTTTTCTTTACTGCAACCGGGGGGAGGGAGTAATATTCAGAGGAAAAACTCAGAACTTCTGAGATTTAAGTCAGAAAATTACGAGAAAAAAAACAACAACTCAGAAATGTGCGAGAAAAAACTTGGAATTTCTGAATCATAACCTACCAACTTAATTAAGCTCACTATTTAGAGAAGTTAACTTGATACCATGTTTGATGCTTTTCCTCACTGACATGTGGCATCATGTTCAGGGTGTCTGTGGTGTGGAGACTGAAGTCCACTGGGTTGACCCTACCTTGCAAAGTGAAGCAATGTGGTTCCTTGCCAAAAATATGTTTTTTTCCCTGTGTTTTCTCACACATTTCTGAAAGTTTTTTCTTGGAATCTTACCTCCCTCTCTAACAAAAATCACCTAATGGCCCTAATACGCGGTTGTAGTTTTGTCTTTCAACTTAGGATGGTGGTAATACAAGACTGGATTCCAGCGGAGGGAAGACGATAGTCATAGAGAAAATACATCAAAAGGGAAGAGGGAGGGTTGGAGCTCAGACTACATACAGTATGGGATGGAGCGGCCGGTGGCCTTCAACTCAAGCTTCTCCATTACTTTTATGCTATAAGATCTTTGAAACTGCTTGGGAAACAACACTGGAACAAAGCTATCACAGGTCAGTTGTCTTGATACTTCAAACTATCAAATAAATGCTATAGGGTTCTAAGTATCGATCCTGTCTGATGTTGAACTAACTTCAAACCAGAACAAGTAGACATTTGGAACAGTACAAGACAAAGGGCAAATCATCAGTAGTCATTGTTTGGCCACAGCTTTGATAAGAGAGCACTGCAAGTTTCTGCAAGATGTTGAACAGTGGATTCCAAATGTGTCTTTATAGATTCTTTGTCTTGTCTAAGGATCAAACTTTCTTTAACAACAGTAAACATGTAAAACTTGTTCACACACCAAAACCCAAGCCATCCTGAACAGAAAGACCATCCCTCCCTGTACAAAACCATTGACGAAAGTGTTTCAAATAGATGAAAAGAAGTAGTGCTTGACTTTTTTTTTTTTTTATATTGCGAGTTCCCATTTGTGTGTCTGTTGAAGCGCCGGGTGAAGTCAAATCAACTGAAAGAAAGCTCCAAATATTTGAAACAGTTTCCAATATCAGCCCTGTACTTTTTTGGCCTGGCTCTAACCTCTCCCTCCCCTCAGCCTCCCTTCATTATCCCCCCTCCCCCCTCCTCCCCCGCCCTGTGACCTCTGACGACCTCACTGGAGGATCTTCTCGCGGGTGTCGGGGAGCTTGAGGGCCACCAGGCCGCCGCAGACCAGCGCGGTGAAGGACAGCAGGATGGGGATGGCTTTGGTGATGCCCACGAAGCTGGCGAAGATGGAGCTGCCCAGCACCGCCGCCAGCTTGCACAGAGCGTTCAGCACGCCGAACGCAGTGGCCCTGAGAGGGAGGGACGGAGAGAGAGAGGGAGAGAGAGAGAGAGAGAGAGAGAGAGAGAGGGATGGAGAGACAGAGGTGTCATATGGAAGGCCAATACTCATACTGATAGTTCTGGATTGAAACAGACGCTCAAGATCTTCAAATTGGACCATTTTCATGATAAAACATTCAGTGTTTTCCCCCAGAATTTTCAATGTAAAATCCTCTGAAACATTTAGAGGGACACTAAAGCCAAGAGATGGCCAAGAGAATAAGAATAACTGGATATGCTCATTGGATAATAAGAATAACTAAAATGAGAATAATTGGATGTGCTCATTGGAATGCATGGGCGTCAAGCTATAAACAAGGCTTCCCAGTCCCTGGAAAGTTGGCATTTTGCAGATGAAAGGTTCTCACCCAGCAGTGACAACATTCAGACAGTGTGGAATCTGATCATAATCTCTCATTTGAATCAATTCAGGTTAAGAGCTTCCCAAAGAAAACCAGTGTAATATTTACCAATTATACAGTTAATATGTAATCAATGAAACTGCATCATATTGACAACACTACCAGATATGTAATTGGTAACACTTCACATTAAGTATTCATTAACTAATGTTAACTGATGCCTTTACTAACATGAATTAAACATGAATTCATGTTCATTCATGTACATTAAACATGAACTAATCTTTGTTAATGTTGTTATTCATGTTTAATTTGTGTTAGTAAATGCATTAGTTGACATTAATGAACACTTAATATAAAGTGTTACCGTCATTTTGGTAACACTTTACAATAAGAGTCACTAAGTTAAGGGTTAATTAATGCTTAATAAGCATTAACTAACCCTTAATTAACAGTTAACGAATGTGTCTGGTAATCATTTACTAATGGTGTTCATGTTAACTAAGGTATTAATTTATACATTATTTAATAGTCATCTTTATAAACTAATAATGTATAAATTAATACCTTAGTTAACATGAACACCATTAGTAAATTACACATTAGTTAACTGTTAATTAAGGGTTAGTTAATGCTTATTAAGCATTAACTAACCCTTAACTTAGTGACCCTTATTGTAAAGTGTTACTGTCATTTTTAATAAAAGGCCAATATCGGGAAACTGATGTAGTGGTCTAAACTTAAAAGAAAATAATTTTGATTGTGTCAATGTGAATTGTGTGTGTATATGTACTGTTTCTGCTAATGTTGAATCAAGGGTCAGCGATGTAGGATTAGCTAACTTGGGTATAGAAATTCCCTTACATTACTGTCAAAGTAGTGCACTAAGATAGATTTCCATATTTTCCTCTTCATTTAGCATAGCATCTCAGAAACCTTAGAATATCAGCTGTCATTTCAAATTGATTGTTGTTGATGCAATGCAAAGACTGGCGATGCAACGCTCATAACCACCAAGCTGTGGTACCTTTTGGAGGTGGGGTAGAGCTCCACGGTGACCACCTCGATGCCATTCCACGCCGCGACGCTGACGCCGCAGAACAGACACTGCAGTGCGATGATGGACGCCTGGCTGAAACTCAGGAACAGGAAGATGGTGCAGCCCGCCGAGATTAGCATGGACCCACCTGAAGAGGAGGAGTGGACACAGAGAGAAAGAGAAAGAGGGGGATTTGATAAATACACTTTGTCCTTCAGCCAAGCTATCTATTAACGTGAACAAACCTCAACGGAAATCACCTATGATCTTGACCCTGCCGATCTTCTCCATGAAGAGGGCGGAGATGATGTTGCCGGGCAACACGGCCAGGCTGCCCAGGAAGCTGACCAGGTAGATGAGGACGTCGTTCTCCTCCATGGTGTCCAGGTGGCAGCCGTGCTTGTTCTGGAGGAAGGAGGTGTTCTCCATCCTACAGTCGACGAACTTCTCCTCCCACAGGTCTGGCGAGAACAGGATAGTATAATTTTTCTCACTTTTTTTCAGCATTCTCTACTGCCGATATTCTGCACTCTCTACCTGCATGCGTTCAACATTCTTATATTTGTACTTAACATGTTCTAGTAGTAATTGTATTCTTATATTTGTGCTTAATAGACTCTTACTAGTAATTCTAGTAATTGTCAACTCTGCTATGTGTACTGCATTACCTCCATTTCCTCTATTCTGATTCATACTCCATTTTTTCCATTAATATTTGCTGCTGCAGTGACCCATTTTCCCCACAGCGATCTTTACAATTTCATACAACACTGACTTACTCTCAGACTTTCTTATCTTTTCATGATGTCAAGAATCTGTAAGATGCATTATAAACTTCAAAACACTGTTGCCCCAGCAGCCAAGCTACTGCCGGTTATTCATGTATCAAGTATCATGGCTTTGCAATGCAGTCCTGTGTCAATATGTTGTGTCTTACAGTGAAACGCTGATGGTGTGGAAAATGGTTCAGTTTTCCATCGTGTTTCAGTCATATTGAATAGAACCTGAGCATTGCAAACGTTTGTTTAACCTTTCTCGTTTGGAGTGTGTCCAAAATGGTTAAACGCGTGTCACATAGTGGCTGAACAATGTACAGTTTTGCAGTGATTTTCTCTGAGCTGCTGTTCTCAAGCTCTCACAAGCTTCAGTCTCATCTGTAACCCTATTCCAGGTCTCATTTTAAAGCTGCATGAGGCAACTTTGCACATTGTAAAGCTACAAACCATAGTGCTCTGGAGCGGTTTCTAGGACTAAGTCTAGTGTTAAAGACAACACAGTTTACTGTGTCACAGTAACCTACATTTGGAAACCAATCTACCTTATCAGACTATTCACTTTTATTTATAACATTACTGAACTGACCTACACCTGCACCACAACAATCTTTCTCAGGTATCTCTCTTTTTCTTGCCTGGTTGTTAACCATTATTTGCACACAGCTAATTCTCCAATGGACCTCCATGATGGAACCAGAAGTGGCTGATAGGAGATTTGTGATGCAACTGCAAAGCCTAGCAGTTTACCCAATGTAGATTATATATGGCAAGATGCAATAGTCTATTGAAAGGCCAATACTGTGTCACATCAGGATGCAGAGAGCCCTGATACTGCTTCTGAATTTACCAGTTCACAATAAATGACTGAATTTTGTCAATTTTATTTTTTTTTGTCAATTTGTTGTCAATTTTGTCAATTTTAAATGACTGAACAAAAGCCATTTAGAGACGTAAAATACATTCCCTTAATAGTAATTCTAAGTTAAAACTCTGGGTGTAGAAAACAATCATAGTTGACTTGACTGACTTATAGTCTCTGACATTCAGAAAAATAAATTCAGATGGTTCTCAAACACTGTGTCTGTGAGCTTGACCCTTGAACTGACATTTAACCCTAACTAACTAACTGACCCTTCACCCTTAACCCCTGGTTTATATAACCCCATGACCCCATGTCATTTGTGTGATGACAGTGGACCGAATATTGCAGTCCTCAAACTCTGTGTCTGTTCTGAAACGCTATCAACCCACAACTGTATCTGACCTACGACCCTTAAAAGTCCCAGGTCACCTGAGCCTGACACCTACCTGTGTTATAGAAGACAGTGGAGCGGATGGTGCAGTTCTCAAACACTGTGTCTGTGGACTTGATATCCTCAAAGTAACAGTCTTCAAACAGTGAGTCCTCAAACTTCACTGACTTCATCTCTATCTTGATAAACCTATTGGGATGGGATGGGACACACACAAACAAACCCACCGACAGACAAAGAAAACGTGGGACACTCGCTTCTATGGCTGTAGCAACACAGAACCGGAATGGATAGAATGGGCTCGTCCTGGTATATCTCCTTGGGTAAATCTAAGATGGTCACCAGTGATAAGACTGTGTTGGAGTCAAAAAAGTGGAATTACCATCTTAAATATACTCTTCAGGAATGCTGATTTGAAAAGAAAGGCCCATTCTGTCTATTCAAATTCTGCACATAGCATAGAAGTTTAATAATATACAGTAGTGTTACACAGTATACTGTATATGCACTGAAAACTTTCTATTGCAGGGGTGAAGCTTCCTTAAACCCCAAAAGGTTTACTAACTTCACCCATATGAACTATATAAGAGTATATAGTATATATAGTATGAGAATATACTGATAAAATAAAAATGTGAAGCTTGCATAAACCATTTTTCGGTTTACTGTCTTCACAGTGTAGCGAATATGTCATTTTTCTGATCATTAGCATATGCAGTAAAATGGTTGCCTATAGACATATAGCTAATGTTCCATGGGTTCCACAGCATAACATACAAGAAGAGTAGCATGCTACTTTGTGATAACAACTGAGAATGAAATGACTGATAGACTAGAATTATAACACTTAAGATCATTGGAACAAGGTGTTACTGATCCTTTAAAGAACAAAATCAGTAAATGAGAAATGAAAACGAGACCTTAAACTAAGCCCTAACCGAACCCTGGCCTGCAGTAAATCTGTCAGTTGGCCTCCTCTCCTGAAGGTGGCGCAGTGGGACCTACTTGTCGTTGATGTATTCTCCTTCTTTATGGATCTGGTTCTCCAAAGAAAAGTTAAAATGGAAGCGCTCCACTCGCTCTCTATGGAAGACCTGGGCAGAGGACGGCAGAGAGAGGGGAACAGTGGCTTGGTTTCATCCATGTATTTTTAAACCATATGAATCCATAAGTAAAAACTTATGGATTAAGTGTCCATATATAGCTCTGAATGGACCTGATGCAGGTTATTGTGCATGGAGGACTGACTAGATAATTGTTAAGTAAAAAAAATGGTGCTTTTAATGAAAGTAATTGTCACAAAGTCAGCAATTGGAGTGTCTAGCCATCCTCCATGTTGTTGATTATGCAAAAACTTCTGTATTGCTATGATTTGATGCATGGATTGTTCTTGCCATTACCTTGACTTTGGACTCGTACTCCTCGTTCTGAAGGTGTTTGATCATGTCAGGGAACCACACAGACAGACCATAGTAACTGGGACACAATGTAGATACAGAGGGGATAGAGTCAATGAATGGTGCAGAAAATAACCAGAATATAACTTCAGATAATGGAGAAAAAACGTAGTGATAATAGTCATTCTGTTTAAGAGTGGATTTTTGCTTTAACTAGGTTATTTTCACCTCAGCCTGCAATAGTGATGGAAATGGCATGGTACTTGATACAATAAACTGACCTGAAAGCCATACAGAACCAGATGATGGCCATGAAGAGAGTAGCAAACCTCAGCTCAGCAGACAGGAGAGATGCTACATTCTTCAGTACCTGGGACAAATACACAGATAAGGAACCACAAAGTTAGTGTGATATAAGCTATCCTTGTACACAGCAAAATCAAAACCATAATTTTCAATTAGCTGCTCCATCAAAAGCAACATAGCTTTTAAACTATCACATATTGTCTGACATATTGTCTGACGCCTTCTTAAGCACTGATGCCATCCCAGAAAACAAATTGCTCCATGGTACACTGAGACTGTCAGGGTGCTCAAATGAGCCTCCAGGAAACTCAAACACCATAAAACAAAGTTTGAGGTCTTTACTTTTGGCTGACAAGACACTCAAAGGAAGCCCTTTGTGCTGCGAGAATTTCCCTTCAGTTTTGTTAAAAGAAAACAGACACAATGCTAAATTTGTCCTTGAAATCCGTGCTACATTAACCACCAATCAGTCCCACACCAACCCCCAGCGATTTTCCTGGTTCAGTCAGCTATGAAGTCCCTCAAGGTTCCGTGCTAGGTCCACATTAATTCAGACTGTATATGCTCCTTCTTGGCAACATAACAACCTAAATAAATGTAGGTTTTGCTGTTATGCAGATGACACTTAGTTTTACATATCAATGAATCTCAAGGACACATAACACATCTCCCACCTTAAAGCATATTGCTGCTGTTGGGTAAAAAAAACTTGCAGCTCCAAGATGTCAACTTTCCAGGAACTAAGAAAAACAGCCTTGTTTTGAGCTTGATGACAATGCATTTTTGACTTTATGCACTTGGTTTTTAAAGGTTGCATAAGCTCAAGAGGTAGGAGAATTTGTTCAACCCATCGAGGAGAATGTAATCCTTTTAATTCCTTTGTTTCTGACATTAAGTTGCAAATGATACATTATTTCCCGCTCTTAAATATCTATAGAGATATCAGTCAATGATTTTAGGCCCCTCACAAGCACCATGTCTCTCAACCTGTCAATCTAACTGGCTGCAGTGCTGTTCTAACAATGTGAAAGACTGTGGGTTGTGTTGCACTCCCAGCATTTCCAAAACTAGACCCGATAGCTGCAGTGCTTCACTCTGGTGCCACTGATGCATAGAGCAAACATTTACAATGTTGCTGTCAGGCTCCGTCAGACTAGAACAAAGAAATCTGACAGTATCATTCCGGTCCTAACGTCTCTGCACTGCAAGGTACAATGCACTTCTATTATAATCTACTCATACAGGACATGATACACACTGACTAGTCTGTTTATACTCTAAGATCACAAAAAAAAAAGAAAATAACAGAGCCTTCCTCCCACACAGCATCACCATCTGTTTTCCTGCCCAGATTAGGGAATCACTATCCAGTTCTGTATTGTTTGTAATTCCATCTGTGTTCTCCAATATAGGGTTAGAACTGTTATTGTTTGCTTTCCTCATTGTTCTCAATGTCTGTGTAATATGCATAGCAACACTTTTGAGTCAATTTGATTTGCATTTGACAGTAACTGATTATGTGATCTTGGTCGCAATAGCTCAGAATGTTAGAGGGCGAATTGTCCATCATTGTCAACAGTCTCTGTAACATTCTGAATTGAACACTACAGCAGTTAAGAGTAATTTGGTTTATCGCTATAAACAGCACAATTTTGACTGTGACAGTATGTCCCATACTGTGTGTCCCAGTTGTCACAAAATGTATTAGATCAGTAATTATTTTCCATGCAATAAGTTATATAAAAATTAACAATGGCAATTATTACACAAGATAAAGATAATCTATTCATCACTATGGAAATTGGATTAAAAAAGATGGCCAATGCTAAGTAATACAACTATGAATAAAAAGTGTGACAACATTCATTCATTTTGTTTACCTGCTAATTTGTATTCATGTTTGCGGAGTTCTGGAATGTATCCCAGCATGCAGTGAGTGGAAGGCAGTAAAACACCCTTGACAAGTCGCCAGTCCATCACAGGGCCAACACATATAGACAAAATCACTCCCATTCATATCTATGGACAATTTAGAGTCTCCAGTCCACCTGACTTTCATGACACAGGGGGAACATGCAAACTCCACACAGAGAGGACCGGGTATCAAACACATATGCCGCCGCCCCTGGTCTCCCCTGGTTCCTATTCGGCGTCTTGGCACGTACCAGTTTACAGAGTGTGAGCGAGCGGACGGCCCATCGCTGCACGGCTGTTCCCGTAGCGCTCTGAATCTCTATGAACTCATCCTCTGCTGTCTTAGGGGCCTTGATGTGGGTCACCTGAAAGAAGGAGACACATCATACCTCAGTTGTGCATTCTGTGGTAAATCATCTAAAAAAACATCTACCTAGACCTTCTCAGGCTGTCCCTTGGCTTTCCAGGTGGTGGCGCTCACATGCAGTGTATTATTCAGCCAGGTGCTCCATACAGTTTACTGTGCATGAGTATGGAGGGAGCTGTAAGAAGGTCCCAGTTGTGTGCTGTGTGTATGACAGGGCCACAATGGCTCGCCGCTCTGCTAATGCACCGCCTTTCTGCTCCAACAGAATTACACACCAATAACATTTTGTTCTCTTTTCTGCCACAGGGAGGGACAAAGATTTAATATGCAGAGGTATTCCTGTATATTATTAAACCCCGGCAGCAGTTAGGTATCAAAACACAGACAGTCTTTTGGAAGAGTTGGACTGTTTAAGTTTAAAAAGTCGTGCAATCATTTTGAAATTACTGTCTGTGATTACCTTGGTCAAATATGTGTTCAAAATGAGCTTGTGCTTGTTTGACTGTTATGGACTGATGAAAAGAAAGGCTGCACATTCACATTCACACACACACACACACACACACACACACACACACGGAGTGGGAGTGGGATTTTCATAGCAGCAGATGAGTAGCCTACAGCACTGGCAAACTGTAATAACATTCTCAGAAATGTACGTGCTCATATTTTATCTACCGGAAAATGACTTGTCAATTATTCAATAAAAGTAATTACATTTGATGTATTTCTCGGTATAAATATGGGTGGGAAATCAGAATTTCTCTGCCGTAATTCTGGTAATTCTCATATGTCAGTCTGTATTAGGCATACAACAAACCCATTTTTTTCCCCATTATTCTAGATTACATATACAGTGTATATCTACATAGCTAATAGTATTATCCAGCTGCCAGATGTACAGTATATCTATGTATATTTACATGTACTCACAGTGAAGACTTTTTCTGGCTGTCCCTTGGCCCTCCAGTTGGTGTCATGGACCTGCTTCAGAATCATCCATGCCTCGTCATGCTTGGCGTTCTGCTCCACACACACACACACACACACACACACACACACACAAACCCAAACACATGCACATTACAGTCAGAAAAGAAAATGAGGCGAAACAGCACTTTAAAACTTTTGTTTCTTTGCACACATATACTGTACATGTTGAATTTGACCAGAGGGGTTAGAGCAGATAAGGGTGGAATGGACCCACTGGCTGACACATTGGAGTCAAACCTCTGTCCTCCTGGTTTGGGGATTGTCTCTCTAACAGTAGCTACCCTGCTGCCATATGGATCAATTAGAAGCACCAAGAGTTGAACTTATGCATGCAAAGCGTATGCTAGACCACTGATCTACACCCCCAAAGATCAAAGGCAGCGCATGATAAATGTATAATAAATTATTGATTTGCTCAACATCACAGCGGCCCTTTGTTCTTGGCTGAAATCTCAAGTAATTCAGCTTGCTTTACATAATTTAGTTAAGGAAGTTTAATAAAAATGTAATTTGATTTGCATAAAGGGATGGTTCAGGTTATTGAGAAGCCTGTCTGACTTGTCGTGAACTGTGAGTCCTTTCAGTCCATCCAGGAAGTACATGCACTTTTGAGATATTGGGGACAAAAGATAGCATTCATTAGCAATATTAGTACAGGTTAATAGGGCTGAGACCTACAAATCATATTTGGGTTCTATATAATAAATTGTCTCTAACACTGCAAATAAATACTACTATATGCCTCCAAAATCAGAAAGATACATGAATAATAAGTTCAAGTAAAATTTAAAAAAAGATGTCTGTAAATTTCTGATATTAAATGCTACTTTGGTTATCCAAATTATATGCCATTATATTTCAAGTGCAAGGTCACTGATCATAATATAATGAACAGCAAGCCTTAAGCCTATGTTATATTAAACAATAAATTTATATTTGGCTAGCAGTCACTTATAGACCCAATATGTGACTGCAATATGAAACACTGTCACTCCACTATTGGCTTTGTTTGTGTTTTCATTAACATGAGTGAAGACATTTTTCTTGACTGAGCAATGACTGACTTGATGCAATTACTGACAATATGCAGCAGCTGAAAAACAACTCTTATGGCTCAGAGTTGCTACATAAGTTTTTTGGGATGCGATAATATCTGTAATATCTGCTCTTGAGAGTAGGTGGAATGAGTTGAGCAAAGCTGGTGATATTTTAAAGAAAAACAATCAATTCTACTTGTCTGCTTAAGGATCTATGAAACTCAAATAACTCAAATCTAAAAGTTCCCTACTGTGGATATGAAAAAAACTATTTGGTTGATTCAAGATTTTTTTTATTTTCATTCAGTTGATAGTGATATTCTGATGACATTCAAAAGAATATGAAATTAGGGTTTTTAAATCTTATATATATCATAATAATATAATTTAATATTCTTATGTATTTCATATTCTTATGACATACTAATCTATTATACAGCAGTGGATAGGTCTACTCTACTTTATATAAACTTAAGTCAGTTCTACCAATAATTCCCACCAAAATATAGAAAATGTATGAGCCCATCTATTGCATTAAAATGAAACAAGCCAAGCTGGCCAATAGATTTCATTTAGTGTGTCAAAAGCCCCAGTGGCCTAAATTTGAATGGTGATTTTTTTTTGTTGGGCTAGAAGCAATGTAGAAAACATGATTTATTGCAAAGATAAGCCTATTTCAAAATGAAAAAGACCGTGGCTGCAAATTAAAATAATTGATCTTCTCACATCATTCATATACAAAAATCTAGCTGACTGCAGCACACAGGATATGCCACTGGGTAGTTGACTTTTTATAAGGCATTATTCATGACAATCAAAAAAAGTGACAAAGGTCTTTTATGAAATGTACATTCTACTTTATTCAGGCTAAAGCAAACAACCTAAAGCCAACCTGTGTGTTAAAATCAAAGACGGGCACTATTTTAAAAGGGAAGCACACAATGTACCTAAATTCATATGGTCTGGTAAACTCTGAACTGGGGCTTTGATCCAGATGTGAAAAGCCACTTTGCCTAGTGTGAACCCGACCGGTGTGAACACGGCCGCGGTCTCACCTCGAGGAGGAAGCGCGGGCTCTCAGGCATGAACATGAGTCCCACCAGGGAGGCGATGGCTGGCAGAGCCGCGACCAGGACAAACACCCGCCAGCTGTGGAACTGGAACTCTGTGCCCATACTGAAGCCCCAGCCTGGAACACACACACACACACACACACACACACACACACACACACACACGTTTGTTACTGTAGATGTGAGGACCTTCCATGGACTAGTCATTCCCTAACCCCTAATCCTCAGCCATATTCAGTGGATTTTGCTGCCTTACATAAACTAACACTATCTGCAGCTTTTGTTGTCACTGAAACCTATTGTAAACGTATGCAACTATCCATTAGGATGAGCTGTTTGCACATGGATTCTTGGAGGCATTGGCAAACGAAGCAAGCAATTTCCAAAGACTTAAAGTGTACGCTAATGATTTCAGTAAGCAAATTAGAAAAAGGTCTTTCTAAATCTCCCATGTTTTCCATTTAGAAAGTCCTCTGGATCTCTGGATTCAGAGTGCTGGCCATGGAGCCTGTGGTTTGGAATCATAGTAATCTGCCACATAATAACATTTCTATGGAGATCACCTTGATGAACTTTGTTTTGATGAATTGAATGAAAAAAACGGACTGCTTAATGTGATGAATGAAGGTGACAGCTAACAAAGACTTTAATTGTAAGCTTATGATTTCATCAAGTCAATGGCGACTCAGATTGCTGGATTCACAGTCCAGAGGTTCTCAATCCTGGTGCTCAGGACCCAGAGTACTGCTGGTTTTCTATCCCACCAGGTAGTCAATCACGTTTCCCTGGTGTCCCAGGTCTAAATCAGTCCTTATTAGACGTCTAGAATGAAAACCAGCAGGGCTCTGGGTGCTGATGACCGTGATTGGGAACCGCTACTAAGAATTGTCTGAGAAAGGAGACATTTGCCCACCAATTAAATGTAGTTCCACACAGACCGTCACAGAGCCTGGTACAACAGACTACTTTTCCTGATTCCCAACTGCTGAAGCAGTAGGTTTCACAGGGAGCCAGGGTTTCTGCTCTTAATGCTCATCCGGGATTTGAACTCGGACCTCTCGCACCCAAAGACGCTTTAGATTTCCCTAAACCATCAAGCCAAACACAGCTCCCGTCATTCGTTCGCCACTGCCAGGAACCCACATCCGGGATGGCCCGCGCTTTCTGTGATCAGGCGTCTTTTGTGATTTTTACAATGGCACAAACGCTTAAGCTTATACTTGAAAAGTCTTGCACAGGATAGGAGGCAGTTGAGAAAGACAAGAAGAGGAATTAGATAAAAAAAAAACTCTCAATGGGAATATGGCTAGCGGGAGACAGATTTTTGTAAAAGGTTCAACTTTGGAAAAATAGCTTCGAGCCCCAAATCAAGAAGCCCCCGGAAGGAAAGGGTGTCAGTGTGGTTGAGCGGTCTAAGGTCCAGAACACAAGCTCCAGTTTCTACAAGGGTGTGGGTTCAAATCCCATTGCTGCCAAATTATTATTTGGGAACAGGGGATTTCTACAACTGACTGCCTCCAGTGTTTCAGCTTCATGGTAATTACTAGGAAATCATATGAAATGTAGCCAGCCACGGATTCGTAAAGCTTCCATCAAGCCCCCAGATGCTTGCTGAGTCCAATTAGAGTGCTTGATGCCTGTGAGCTTGAACCGCCTCTTCCTGCCTCCTGCAAGAAAACTGCTGCTTGTTCCATGAATTGTGAAATTGAAAGATCACAAGATTAACCAGGAAATATGAAAGTGAGGAATTCATAGGGATGGGCCGAGGCTGGGGTTTGTAAGCCCTGTACCACAATATGAATGCAAAATGGATGGATGGTTAGGAATTGCGAAGAACCGTGAAGTTGCCTAGTTTGAACCCCATCATAGGGTTAGGGTTAGTGTGGAAGAAAAATTTAACATACATGTATGAACAGCTGAACTAGGGTCCCCATGGGGAATGCATGGGGAATGCACTGTTCTTGATGAATGGTCACCTCACTGTAACCTTCGTGCTGTAACTTACTAGGCCAGGGGTCTCTTGTCAGTAGTGGCTCCTGGATGTCCCAGACTATCTGTAAATCCTCTAAACTAAGACATAACACATGTTGCTGTAACTCTGATTCTGTGACCTGGTCCCAGGTCAGCACATTCTGTGCGTCCTTGAAAGATACTTAAAGACCAGCTCTATCCTATTCTCCTTCGAAGAAGTGTACGGGGCACCCTGCTGTGTACATCTCTTCCTCTTCGAAGACTCCTCTTTAATAAATATATTCAACTAAGACGAACCTCTGACTCAAGAACCTTTTTCCTCTACAGTTAGGGTTAGTACTGCTTTAATCAACAGCTAAATGTATACTAACAACGAAGTTGCTTTCAAATAGCCTTCTTAACACTCCCTTAACATATGTGTTGTCCTAATTCTAATCTTAACCCTCAACCCAAACCCTAACACAAAATTAACCTCATGTAGAACTTAACATGTAGAACCAGCAAAATGTCCTTACTGAACTATTTTCCTCATTTTTGTGTCATTGTGACGACATGTGAACATCCTCATAACGACAGAAGTACAAGAACACACATACACTTCAGTGATGGAGGGGTGAGACAATTGATTTTTTTTTTTCAGTAGAGTGCATACCATCTTGACAGGGAATGGAAGCCCTAACCCCGGCAGTGTTAGTGCCATGCTCTGCTGCTTCACAGAACTACAGTACTGTATATTATATTGTTAAATTACATTTCTTCCTGACATTTCTCACTGTGGAAAAGTTTGTTTATTTGTCTTATATTTCTGTCAAACTGCCTTGCATGCTCATTGAAACCAATGAGGAAACAACCTCATCTTTCCTCATTGAAACCAATGAGCATAGCGCCATTTTGGTAAACTTCATATATACAGTATAAATGTGTGTGTTTGTGTGCTTGTATATGTGTTTATCTGTGGATGATGCCTCCTACTGTATCGTTTCAAATATACATCAACCTCAGTATATCCCAGTATGTACTACTGCTGCTATTTTGCACACACTCATAATGCTGTATTTCAGTATCCATACTTTTTATTCATACATTCTTACTTAGCATGCTCTAGTGTTAAAATTATCATACTACTATTATACTGAATTCCATTTGCTGCTGCAGTGACCCAGTTTCCTCACAGGGATCAAGCTTCATCTTATCATGTATTACTTAAAGCTGTAGTATTGTGTAAGTTCTCACCGTATCGTGGAATGATTCCCCAGGCGGTGAACGAGGCGTAGATCCCACCGACCATCCAGAACATGCACAGCCAGGACAGATGCTCTCCTCTCTTGTCCATCTTAAGAAACTCCGAGAAGTAGGAGTAGACAATTGGCACGGAACCGCCGATACTGAAATACAGAGAGAAAGAAAGAAAGGATAGATAGAGAGAGAGAGAGAGAGAGAGAGAGAGGGAGGAAGAGAGAGAGAGAGAGAATTGGGTTAGTATGATATAATATCATATTTTGCATACACCTTCTGGTTTCACAGTTATTGAGAGTGAATGAGTTTGACTTTGTCTTCCCTGCATGGTCTAGTCATTCAGCGGTTTAAAACATTCACAGATATGTGTACTGTTTCATATTCTTAATACAGTAAATAAGTATTATTTTTTAGTAAATATAATTACTACTAATAAACATTGATTACACTACAGCCTGAGGCAAACAGAATTCAGATGCATTATAGGTGAAATTCACATTTGAGAACCATTTCAAATCCTTGAGCCACAAAACAGAGATATCCTAACTGTCAATGGATCTCACTAAAAGACGCAATTTAGGTTGTTTGCCATAACAGAAGGACTATTCAGACATTACAACAAGAGCAAAAGTCTTATTGCAGCAGTTAAGATCCTAAAGTAAAAAATATTGTAGGATGGTAAAGTTAAGTAAGAAACCAGAGTGAATATAACATTTGCAAATTGGGATTTTTCTCTTCTTTAACTTCTGAGATAAAATAGGGTAAGCAGTTAGGATTCACTTCTATCTTGTATCCACTGTATCTCAGTCATTCTTTAGGGTTTTTGCAAAGGCAATCTGTTCTTTGGTACAATCGAAATCTGTGTCTTTGGAAGCATGCATGAGGGCAGATAGGCTGAAGAAGTTTCTAGAAAGTTTTATTCTTTATGCACAAATAGTCACAGACAGTTTCAGTGCATCTGTTGGTCTAAATAGGCTACTGACATATCAAGCATATTAACAAAGCTATGAACAGATTCGTAGACATAACAGGACCCACAAGCGTGTAGCAAAACCCGACAATGGTGCATTTACTGTCATTGGGCCGTCCTTGAGGAGAGACCGTGTCTTTAGGGACAACACAGATATCTGAGAGCGATGAATGGCTCATGATGCACTTTTACAACCAAGGGTAATTCTCCTGCAACCCTGCAACACCCTGAAGCTTGGGACGGCCCAGAGGGAGAGAGGTGACCGGGCCGGCATATTACAGCCATCTGTCAGCCGTACGGATGGTATCATTAAGCTGGCATCATAATATATCAAATTGCCATGTTCTGCAGTGCAACAGACTCAAAAAGTCTTCCGTGCTACGTCTGGTCTGCCAAACCGCATCTTCTCCAAAAGTCTTTCCTTATTTAAGTCACAAATAATAACATGCAGTTAATCTAACCTAAACCTCCTAAATGCGGAGATGCATGGTGTGACCTTTTCCACTGACTGAATAGAAGTTAACCAGGGTCTCATGGCGAACTACTTTGCCTCTAGGTGATAGAGGTTATGCCCTGACCAACTCTCAGACCCCTCATGTCATTACCCTTTAAGTCAGCAGGCTTTTAATAGGGTTGCCAGGGCGTCTGCCTATGCTAACCGACATCAAAAGGCACGCGCATCCAAATTATGCACAAGTGACATTCATCATCAGATACATTTGAGGGGATTACATTTGCGCACGCTTCGTGAATCCGACGCTGGTTTTTTCGTACGCACTTTTCTCAAGAAAAAAAAGTATGAGGCATTTAAGAAAAGTTTTGTGAATGAAGGCTCATTGAGTCTTGTTTCATTTTTTCCCCAAAGCATTTGTTCATATCACATGTCGGTAATGCACCTTAAAGAGTAACTGAACCCCAAACCAAAATTTGTGTTACATAATGTACTAATGTGATGCTGTTTTTTCAGTCAAAGAAGTGCACCACACTGATGTTTTTTTGATATTTCAAATACAGCGGGTAAAGCCGGGTAAAGTGTTTTCCACAGGCTATATGTTTCCCTGACTGCCTTCGTCTTTTTTTTCCAGCCGTGAAAACATCAAGCCGATACAAGGCGTTAGCTGTGGTATACCGTCTTCACTGCGCTCTGCTCGGTATGTGACCTGATTTCTTTGTCAGTATGCGTGGATCCCTATGGGCTGGAGTTATTCTAAGATGGAACACTGTGCTATGTTAGTGCAGTTAACACAGCGAGAGCGCCGTGCAGATTGCTGTTGTCATGGAAAACCTGGCAACTCAATTGCCTTTGTGTTTTTCATGTTTTAACTTCAGTTGAAGGATTACACCCGAACTTAAAGCTGCATGAGGCGACTTTACACGGTGGTGCCAAACAGCAGTGAGAGGTAACTGTTTAACATTCAAACTCCAATGGTCTGTGATGCTTTATATCAAAGAAACCAAAGAGACGAGAGAGGAAAAGATCACTCACCCACTGCTGTTTAGGAGACAGTTTGGGTTTCTCTGAAGTTTGGATTCATCACTTTCTGAGGGCAGAAAAGCGACCATACCCGACTACAGAACTTTAATTAGTGAAGATGGGACGCTCTTCTCCGTTGCAGCCCCACTTTGTGATTTACACTGATAAGACCGGTGTTTATTTTTACATAAAATCTTGCCTAGCGCAGCTTTAAAAGTGCCTGGTGGTCAAACTAAGAACAAAGCTGCTTTTTTTTTTACTTGAAATGTCAAGCAGGTGCACTTCCTCCCGTAGCCCTTTTGGCTGGGTGCTCTGCTATAATTAATGCATGAGGAAAGCCATGAAAAACATGGGCTAGCGGCACTCCCTTTTTTTTTTTTTTTTTTTAACCATTTTTTGTGAACTGCTCTCACACACCTGTGGCAATCACAGTGTATTGTGACATTTTCTGATGCAGTTATGATGGAATTATGTGCTTACGACGTGCGTGTGATGACTCTCTCAAAGCCAGCAAAAAGTGTGTGTGTGTGTGTATTTGTGTGTGTTACCCGATGCCAGAGAAGAGCCGGAAGAAGAGGAAGAAGCCGTAGCCCTGGGCGAACGAGGAGCAGAAGGCGAAGACGCAGTTTATAGCCAGCGCCACGATCAGACAGCGGCGGCGGCCCACCTTGTCCGCCAGGCCGCCCCAGACGAACGCTCCCACCATCATGCCCAGGAAGACGATCAGACCTGGAGAGAGAGACAGAGGGAGAGACAGAGGGAGAGAGAGAGAGAGAGAGTTAATGGTGTGTGTGTGTGTCACGAGAAAGCTCCGACATTCGACTGAGGAAAACAATCGAGTCAAAGGAAGGAGAGTAAATATAGTATATGGAGAAAGAAAGAAAAAACAAAATGGTAGAGAAGAGGAATGCTACAGAACAAATCGATGTATGGCAAAATTCTGAATGAGTTAATGAATGACAAAGCAGCCAATTCATGTTTCAGAAATCAGGAGATCTTGCTTTGGTATTTCAAACATCCAAACATCTCACCAATTCTAATAACTAGAATTTATAACCTCCTCCTCTCCTTGTCTCCTCTCCTCTCTCCTCCTCTCCTCCTGTCCTCTCCTCTCCTTGTCTCCTCTCCTCCTCTCCTTGTCTCCTCTCCTCTCCCCTCTCCTGTCCTTGTCTCCTCCTCTCCTCTCTCCTCTCCTTGTCTCCTCTCCTCTCCCCTCTCCTCTTCTCCTCTCCCCTCTCCTCTCCCCTCTCCTTGTCTCTTCTCCTCTCCTTGTCTCCTCTCCTCTCCCCTCCTTGTCTCCTCTCCTCTCCCCTCTCCATGTCTCCTCTCCTCTCCTCTTCTCCTTTCCTCTTCTCCTCTCCTCTCCTTATCTCCTCCTCTCCTTTCCTCCATGGTGGGACACGCAAACACACAAACCACTCTCCAGTTATAGTAGTGGGATCTCCATCTCCATGTTCAGATAGATAATGCTCTACTGAAATGACTACAGTATTAAGCTACAGATGACTGCATCTTTTTTTAATCTTTATATACAGTATGCTGGGTGGCTTCACTGAGCATGGTTGCTCTTTTTCCAGCAAAAGAACAGGTGCAAAGAATCAGAAAACTGTCACAGAAAACATTCTCTACCCATCTAACATCCCCACAAATCAGTCAAAGCAAATAAAAAAACAAAACTCTGTTTGGAGATGTCACATGTCATCAAGATGAGCAGCCGGAGAGACTCCAGGGAGAACGGATGTAAGACTTTTACATCCAAATGAGCTTGTGCGGCGCCTCGGTTCATTTCGGCTTCAAAAAATTTCACGACCTCAAAGAGTGTAGTGATCTTCGAGAAATTAGATAATGCATCTGCCTCTGCCTACGCCAAGTGGAGCCGCTGCCAAAAGACTGGCACGCCGGCAGCACGGCATCCCACGATGCAATGCTGTTGCAGATGGCCGTGCTACAGGGGGAGAGTTGTGATTGGATGAGTAAGCATATTGAGTCGAGGATTATCAAACCCCATCTATGCGCTGACATACACGCAAAAGCACACACATATTAGTATTAGTGTTTGGACCTTCCATTGGCTGCATTCCTCCCATAAACCCTAACCCATATTAAACTAATTGTAACCCACACACACTTTTGGGCCGTCATGGCTTGCAGCTTACTTGCTAGTGCTGTTACAAGCCGCCCTTCATTCCTGTTGTCACTGTCAAATTATTTATTCTTACCATTTTGCAGTGTATTCACTTTATTAACACTGTGGTCATATTTCATTTAGGTCATATTCAGGGTGGGAAACTCTTACCTGGAAGACAGTGAAGCACATGTAAACAGGAGCAGACTCAACCAGTCTTTGGGCAAAAAATGTAAAATAATAAAAAGTATCCTTCTATATCATAGTCAGCGTTGGATTTATCTCCAAACCAACTAGGTTTAAGGTTGTAGCCAACAGCTACGCCTAGTTTTAACAGAAGCAGTTTAACTAGCTAAAGTCTGTTAGCTAGCAGACAGAGCAAACAGAAACCACTTGATTGTCAAAGAAGCGCCACTAAGAATAAGAAGCATAATGTTGGGATATTACTAATACAAAACACTGAGACTGTAAATGCTGTCAGTCAATAATAATTAGACCTAGTTGGTTTGGAGATAAATATAATGTTAACAACATGAAGTAGGCTAGCTACTTCATGCTAGCTGAAGTAGAGCTGCAACGATTAATCGATTAGTTGTCAACTATTAAATTAATCGCCAACTATTTTGATAATCGATTAATCGGTTTGAGTAATTTTTTAAGAAAAATAAGTCAAAATTCTCTGATTCCAGCTTCTTAAATGTGAATATTTTCTGGTTTCTTTACTCCTCTATGACAGTAAACTGAATATCTTTGGGTTGTGGACAAAACAAGACATTTGAGGACGTCATCTTGGGCTTTGGGAAACACTGATCCACATTTTTCACCATTTTCTGACATTTTATAGACCAAACAAGACATTTTATAGACCAAACAACTAATCGATTAATCGAGAAAATAATCGACAGATTAATCGACAATGAAAATAATCGTTAGTTGCAGCCCTAAGCTGAAGTAGGCTAGCTTTAACACTAGCTAAAATTTGCTAACGTTAAAGATTAGCATCAATCCGGCTGCTGTAGCCTTTGATTTGGACCTTCTCAGCTCTGCTCATCACTCATTTTGGTCTTTTTTTTGCCCAGACACTGACTTTGTCTTAGTTTTCATCTGCTTTCCTGTCTTCCAGGCAATTCCCACCTTAAGTATGACATAAATTCAATATGGCCACTGTGTTAAACTGACAGCATTTATGACCAGATACGTAAAAAAACGACAAGCTCATATACAGACAAAGTGCAACATTGATAGGTGAGTAGATTTGTTTAAAAATTAAGTGGCTTGAATGGGAAGTGACAAGATCTATACAGAACAGAATATATTTCTAGGGCCAAACTCAGAGTGGTGAGGTGCTGTGTGGCTCTTCCCAAGGTCAGGACAGAGAGTATCGATCTTTCTGACTGACTCTCTCTCTGCTGACTCAGACACACACACACACACACACACACACACACACACACACACACACACACACACACACACACACGCTCTCTGTAAAACTCTGGACAAAACTGAGGGGATGGCGTGAGATAGAAGTAGGGGAGAGATGAGGAGACAGTAAAGGAAGAGGGAGAAACAAAAGAGAGGGAGAGGAGAAAGGTGAGAGAAGCGAGCGTGAGCAGCAGGAAAGAAAGGAGAGAAGAAAAAGGAGAAGGGAAAGTGTAAAAAGGGGAAAGAAACAGAGAAAAAGTGCCTTCTCATTTGGGTCTTATTATATCTGCTGAACAGATCTGAGGGTGGAGGAGGAGGAGGAGAGACACTTGCGTCCTTGCGGAGAACAATCTCCCGAGTTGCCTTGGAGAGAGTGAACTTTTCAAGACCAGCAAAACAAAGAAAAGAAAGAAAACAACCGGAGCGTCCATCATTGCAAATACTTTATTCAAACCCACAGAGCTTTGTTTTAAATTCTAGGCAAGATCCCAAGGTTTCCAAAGAGACCAACTAAGTCACGCTGAATTACAGGGAAATGTGTATAAAATGGTGCCCAAGACATCTAGATTTTTTCCATTTAATGTAATGGTGCAGCCATAACACAATGGCATATTGGGTTTGAAGGTTTCACACAATATAAGAAGCTAGAGCAAGATACATATTCTCCCGTTTTGGTTAATTCTTACAATCATTTTCATTATTTTGTGCACATAATTTAATAAATAACATATGTTAACATTTTAGCAAGTTCCAAACTGATTTCATTAGTTGATTGCATTAGTTTATTTTGTGTAAAAAGCTTGATATTTTGCTGAAGGTGCATTTAGTTGAATCGGGGTAATGGATAGAGATTTGTGCATTGCATTGGGAGTGTCTCGAAACTCCAAATTGTTTTTCCAAAGAGTACTAGTCAGAAATCTCTGCACCCGGTGAAGTCATTCGTACTGATCAACCCTCCACAGATCATGTTGTGTTATTGGGCAATCAAAATCTAACGTATTGCCCCTTTAAGGCTTTGACAGAGTGTTAGATTCTGAAAAAAATGTCTGAGTCATGGAGAATCACATGAACAAACACACTGAAACAAGGGGGGGTAAAGGGATTGTTGATCTTTTATCAGTGCTTTGACACTATTGTTTCTTGCTTCCACGCCAGTGAAGCACAGTGAATCGAACTGTACTGAATGTGGTTATAAGATGAATGACCAAAGGCTTTTACAACTGCTGGGCTACTTTGTAACCTTTCAAAAACCTCCCCCCCCCCCTCTCTGCAACAACCTGACTCAGCAGCAGACAGGGCGGAGGCTGTCTGGGAGAAAACAAATTCTGGCATAATTGCGCACTTTTTTTTTTCTTTCTATCTCGTTCGTTTTTTGTTTTTTTTCTGCATCTGTCCGTCCTTATTTCTCCCCTTCCCTCATCTTCTTTCTTGCACTCTCTCTATATTTTATCCTCCTCCTCTTTTTCGCTCCCCATCTCTCTCTTTGTCTCTCCATCTCTTTTTCTTACTGCAATCAGGCAGATAGCGATCCTGCAGTGGCAAGCCTAAGGCCTCAGCACACACACACACACACACACACACACACACACACTGTGCTCAACTCTGTTTTGAGGATGAGGAATCAAATTCAAATATCAATTTATTCTGCAACAACTTTCTCGCAAAGTGCCTTACTGAGAGGAAAAAGGCTGACTTTGGCAAAACTCTATTAGATCATGCTTTCGAATATTCAAGCTGTATATATCAGGCGCACTTGATTTATCAGACACTCAAACAGGCTCAAAGGAGGGCATGATAAGATAAAATAAACAAATTGCTGTCTATTTATCTATCTAAGTGACCAAACTATACTTTCAAAGTGGGGGTGAAAGGAAAGGAAAGGAAAAGTTAGGCTTTGTCTGATATGGGTTTTTTTTTACTTCCGAAAGCTGCTATTTTGTGCAATATCTTTTAATTTGACCATTTTCATGCCAAAAAAACCAACAAAATTACAATTATTCAGTCTTTCTAACCCAGGATGTTATTCTTGACAGGGTGAAAAGCCTCTGAAGCAGCATTTAGACCATCATGGGACACTAAAACTCTCCACTGAAACCCATTCTAATGACACTGGAATGATTTCTCTGCTCAGACATCTGAAATAAAAATAATAATAAAACATATTGAGTAGCTGTGATCAGGAAGGAACCTCCATTATATCAGAGGTGGACAGGAGGTGGGCCCTAATTCCCCTTTAAATGACGTAACCTTTCACATCATCTCTTATTTCTTATACCATATTAAAAATTCAAAATGAAAAATTCAGACGATATCACACACACACGCACACAGGCAGCTGAATCCTGGGGGTTCTGACGCATGGCTGACTCCAGCTTTGTAAGACATTATTATATTATTCATATAATTATCACTGTTGCTAAGATCTGACCAGGGATTTATCTGGGTTGCTGCATACTCAGCCTCTCCTCTTCCTCTTCTCTCCCTTCCCTTCCTTCTCCTCTCATCTCTCCCTTATTGCCTTTCCTCTGCTGTCCTCCTCCTCTCCTCTCCTCTTTCCTCCTCTCCTCCTCTACTAAAGAGCAAGATGTATAGCATTTAAACACACACCTACACCCCCACATGTACACATGTATACATGCACATACACACACAAACATAAACACAAAAAATACAAAAACACTCCCACACACACTCCCACACACACACACAAACACACACACACACACACGAATACACACAACCACAAACCCACGGATACACACTCACATGCCAACAGGCTGATTCATTCCTGCTTCCATAGTGGCCATTAGCTAATTAGACAGCAGGTCTAATTTGAGGATTTACTGGCCACTCTAAGAGGCTTCAGAAACTTATTGACTGTCCACTGGCTGCCAATGTGTGTGTGTGTGTGTGTGTGTGTGTGTGTGTGTGTGTGTGTGCGCGTGTTCATCACAGCAATTTGATTCCATATGATAGTTACTGAAAAAATACAATTGGCTTACAGATTTTTCGTTTCACACAACTTGAAATAATAGTTGATAGGTGATAATGATAACAAAGCGATTCACCCCACAGCGTGTCAGGGACTCTGTCAGAGTTGAGGGTCTGATTCCCACTGGGGCGGCCCATACTAAAAATGGATTTGGGAAATGATGTGAACTGTCTGGCTTCATTCTCTATATCGATTTTGGCGGCAAAGCAAACACAGCTGAAAATGAGATTATGTTCCTGGGTTGATCAAACGTAATAGGAAATGTGAACTCACTGCCATGACTGTGCTTTGACTAATTAATTGAAGAACATTTTCTTCCAGAGTTTCATCCACCCCCATCCCCACTTAATGGGACATCTTTATTGTATTGTTAATCATAACATGTACTATTGTATTGGTTTTTCCTACTTTTACCGGGGGATTTCCTGCCTTGGCTATCAAAAATTATTGCATGGTGACAAACATTCAGTAGCCTAGGTAACAAGTTTTCATGTATCTAACTGATAATATGACTCTAGAGGATCTCATAAAAGATGCAAACTTAAACAAGGAATGATGATTTAAAGATCATTTTCTCTACATCAAATGCATATGTGGATTATACAAGAATATCGACACTGTACAAAAGCTGTTTCATCTGTGTTTTGTGGTGCCCAATCAGTCAATAAGAAATAAGAGGAATACTATTATTTTGAAAATTGAATTGGATTTTGAAAATATATTTTATATTTTTTGTTTGAGGCTGGGGGCAGCACAGGGCAACTTCTCAATAAAAATCATGCATCCAGAAAATCCACTGTAAATCTGTTGAAAGCAGCAGAACAATCTGATGTTGATCAGATGCTGCTTTGAGTTTAGGAGTGTAGAACTACAGCATCTGCCATGATACTGTATCAGTATAATGTCAGTATGCCTTAATTCATACACAAGGCTTGGATCTTAGCAATTACCAAGCAGGTCTACCTTACAGCATTGATCTGAATCAAACGGATGATTAGTCAGCTAATGGAGAATTCATTAATGTAAATGAATCCAGCCCCTCTTTCAAACACATTACTGTGTTCACTCTCAGAGAAATATAGGCAGAGCTGTACCTCTGTTCTCTGGGGCTGAGACTAACCTCAGAGGCTAAGTAACTCATTACAATTCTCCAGTCCCTGGTACAGTCCCACTGACAAAATATACAATGTTGTACCCATTTCATTAAGAGTGATTGATAGCAAGTGCTCTGTAACCTTTAGAGTACGGGTGGAATATGAATACAGGTTGATGGATGGATGGATGAATGAAAGAAACAAAGAAAATATCTCAGAAGGACAGAAAGAAACAAAGAAAACAGAAAGAAACAACAAACTATCAATTTATGAACAAGTAAATGAAACCAAACCAGCCTTGCATCCCTTCATCAGTGGCGGACAATCACAGATCCTTCTCTACTTACAGCAACATAAACTTTACCACAAAAAAAGCTTCACGCAAAGAAACCATACCAATAAGTCGCCAAATCCCTTACCCAGCATCCCTTTCTCAGCGTTGGACAGACACAGATCCTTTTCTGCAGACGGTAGAACGAACGCAACCACAAAACATTCGACTCCGTCGGCCATCAGCGCCAGGCCGAGCACCATGAAGAGCGTCCACTGGAACTTCCCATGGCCACAGTCCTCCATGATGTCCTCATACTGTTCAGATAACTCCTCTAATTCAGAGACTGCGCTGCCGGCTGCTCGGGCTTTAGCCCTGGGGGGAGAGAGAGAGAGAGAGAGAGAGAGGGAGAGAAAGAGAGAGAGAGAGAGAGAGATAGATAGATACAGTTTGTCATACTCTGTTCACACTGCAAACAAAATGAGATTGAAGATGAGATTTTACACTGCCCTGAATATCTCCAAATCAGAGATGTGTGTTTCCAAAGTTGAGTGATAAAATTATGGGCTTCCAAGCCCTACCAAATAGAGAGAACATGAAAATTGTATTACATGAGGAGGGCCATACAATTGTTATTGCTGAAAATTTGGTATATTTATGTCACAATTTAAAACAGTAACGAAGATTAATATTGGTCAATCCAACCGAGTACTTAAAAATATCATGTAATCCCTGAAACGTTTTGATTTGTTGTTTTAGTGTGTGATTGTTTATTTGTACATATATGTGTGCATAATTTCTATTTTACTTGTGTACATTTATAAGAACTCATTAATACCCATGAGTGCTTTAGCAACACAAATATAGTTGTCATATGCTATTAAAGCCATTTGGATTCTGAGAGACAGAGAAAGTTAGACTTAAAATTTTCTGTGGCCTTAATCAAGTCTCCCAATCATCAGGCCTTACCCTGGTACAAAGACAAATGGTTAAAAGGAGAGGAAGAGACAAAGGCTAAAAGGTAGAAAGATAACTCTGAGACTGCGCTGCCTTCCGCCTTCTTTCATTTCCTCTGAGAAAGAGAGGGGAGATGAAAACAAAAGCAGAATAAAAGCAGATTGCTAAATAGAGGAGAGACCGGATGTTTGTAATAACATCTGGCTGCAGCCATGCCGACAGCACTCTCAGGCGCCAGCCTTCTCTCATACTCATATGGCCATAATTAAACTTTTTAATTTAACTCATCTGTCATTCTCCTTCCATCTAACATAAGATTTAAGCATCCGCAATGTGACTTGATGGTCAGATTCTCTTCAGTACATGTCAGGCAGAGGGGCCTGCTTGAGAAGATTGTAGCCTGAGAAGGTTGGGGCCTTAAAGTTTGGGGGCTTGAGAAGGTTGGGGGCCTGAGAAGGTTGGGTCTTGCAAAGGATGGGGTCTGAGAAGGTCGGGGTCTAGGAAGGTTGGGGCTTGCTTAGATTGGGGCCTGAGAGGGTTGAAGTGGGGGCTGGGAGGGTTGAAGTGGGGGCTGAGTGGGTTGAAGCCTGGAAAGGTTAGGATGTGAGAAGGTTGTGCCTGAGAAGGTTGGCGTTTGTGAGGGTTGGGGCCTTAAAGTGGGGTGCCTGAGAAGGTTGGGGTCTGAGAAGGTTGGGGCCTGAGAAGGTTGGGGTCTGAGAAGGTTGGGGCTTATGAAGGTTGGGGCCTGAGAAGGTTGGGGTCTGAGAAGCTTGGAGCTTACAAAGTTTGGGGTCTGAGAAGGTTGGTGTTTGTGAAGGTTGGGGCCTTAAAGTGGCGTTCCTGAGAAGGTTGGGGTCTGAGAAGGTTGGGGCTTACGAAGGTTAGGGCCTGAGAAGGTTGGGGTCTGAGAAGGTTGGGGCATGAGAAGGTTAGGGCATGAGAAGTTTGGGGCTTACGAAGGTTGGGGCTTACGAAGGTTGGGGCCTTAGAGGATTGAGGTCTGGGAAGATTAGGATGTGAGGAGGTTGTGCCTGAGAAGGTTGGGGCCTTAAAATGGGGCACCTGAGAAGGTTGGGGTCTAAGAAGGTTTGGGTCTGAGGGGGTAGGGGACGGAGGAGTTGGGGGCTGAGGAGGTTGGGGTCTAAGAATGTTAGATCCTACAAAGGCTGGGTTCTAAGAGGGTTGTGGCCTGAGAAGGTTGGGGCCTTTAAGTGGGGTGCCTGAGAAGGTCAGTGCCTGAGAAGGATAAAGCCTGAGAAGATTGGGGTGTAAGAAGGGCGGGGTCTGAGAAGGTTGGGGTCTGTCAAGGTCGGGGTCTAAGACCGCAGTCTACAGCCATACCCTTCTCCAATGTTCTGTGGTCACAGTCCCTACAAGAACAAACATACTGTCTCTCACCTTGCTGCTCTCTGTGCAGCCTTGACCTCGTCAGGATGGGGGATCCCTTGATATTCTCCTTCGTACATCTGATCTTCTTCATCGTGGCCTTCGGTCACATCGCTCGCTGCGTCCTCTTCCTGGGGGGGGTAGTCTCCTTGGTAACCATATCCATCATGGCCGCCCCCTTCTCCGTAAGTCCCATAGGCGTCACCGCCACCTTGGTGGTATACGTTGTTTTGGTATGGGTCGGCCATCTCGGCTACCTAGGCTAACAGGGCTAGCAGCTATTTTTACAGTCAGAGGAAAACTTCTGTTTGGCTAGCTACCTATGCCAATAAGGGCTAGTTTAAATTTCAGAGATATGTGAGTGAGATTAGCCTGCAGTTAGATCTAATGGTTAAGCATTATGAGTTAATTAGGCTAAAAATGCAAATGATGCAAACTCGCTAATGTCGAAATCATAAGTTACAGCGAGTGCGTTATGCTAACAGCGTTGTTATGCTAATTATGAGTAATGGTAATGGTAATGGTAACAGCTAACATCCCAAATTCACCAGCTTTGTTGTGCAGTGCAGCTTCGTCAGCTATGGATTTGTTAGATAAGACCAGATATTTTTGGACTGGTTTAATATTGTATAAATGAGCTTGGCGTGATATTGCTCAAAAGTGAAACTTTCTGTACAGCGATGTGTTTTTTGACAGTCTTAGTTCTTGGGTTTGGTTGTTGTCCTGGTGTAGGTGGAGACTCCAGACTCTTTTCAGCTCTTCACTTCAATTTTCACTCTGCACCTGAAAGCAAAAACAAAGAGAACAAAGAAACTAGAAAAGTTACTTTCTTCAGATAGTTAGGCAGTGTCATTCATGTATCATTCTGTAAAGGGATTACACAGTGAAGATTAGTATTCAAATATGTATCCCCATGCTCTAGAAAAGTGTGGTCTTTCATAAATTCATGTTATTCGTAGGCCAGAGGAGCGGCGTTTGGGAATAACGGCCCGGCAGTTAATACTGGCTGTCAAGTTCAGCAAGTACAAGTAGGTTTCTTTCTTTCTTTCTCTTTCTTTCCTTCTTTCTTTCTTTCTTTTCTCTCTGTTTAAGCTGTCTTTTGTCTGTGACAGCCAATATAACGCAACCTTAGGGAAGCGTAACCAATCTCTGTGTAATCCAGACCATAATACTGGCCTTTGCGTTATTATAGGAGCCACAAAGGGAAGAGTACAACACACACACACACACACACACACACACACACACACACACTCCCTAACAGCAGAGTGTGTGCTTGTAATGCTGAAAATGAGATTTGTCTCGCCACTGAGGTGACACGGCTGTCTGACCGGCCCTTTCTCTTCCTTCATCTTCCTCCCCTCCTCTTTCCACCTGTTCTTCTCCACTTTCATCTCCACTTCTCTGTTCTGTTCCCTCCCCTCCCCTCCTCTCCTCATCCTCCCGACTCTTCTCTTTTACTGTGTCTCCTCTCCTCTGTTCTTCTCTTTGGTGATGTAGTGGTAAATAACAAGTTGGGGGAAACTATGACCTCCAGTCTGTGCTCATCATGAGTCAACAACAACCACTGATTTGAACAGAAATCACTTATATTTTCAGAAAGGTATTGAAAAACTATCTGTTTGGTACTACTTACTATGATGTATATGATGAATTACATAACACATCGTTATGGCTGTCTATAAAGGTGGGTAAACTATTCTGGAAATAGAAGTGTGGTTAAACCGAAGTTTAGGTGGGGCTTTGGGTTTACCCTCCACTGCATCCCTCCTTTTCTTCCTTTCTCCTCTCCTTTTTCTCCCCTCGCCTATCCTGTCATCTCTAAAGGCCAAGTGACTGTATGAAAAAACGGAGAGAAGAGAAAAGAAAAATGCTGCTCTTTCCATGAAACAGACCGAGTCCAGATGAAAGATATGATTATTGTTTTTTTTTCCAACATCTGAAACTTAAGAAACAAACAACTGCTTCAAGGGTTTTTTTCATACTTGGCAGACTCTCTACTCTCCTGTTTGTTGTCTCCTGATTTTTTGACCCTCCAGCACTTCTCTATTGGACTGTCTCCCAGTCCAATGCTGCCTAGGGTACAAGATGGTCCCGCTCGTCCTGAAGTCCCTCCATGGTGTCTTCTCCTCTCTGTCCCCCCTGCTAAGCTCCACTCCATGGGTGTTAGTTTAGTGTTTACTGTTGCTGGCCCCAAGCTGTGGAACACCGTGACACCTCCTCCATTACTTCATTTACATTTTGTTTTTTATTGTACCATTAATGTTTTCAATTTTGTGCATGACTGTACAAATGAAAGGTGCTTAAAATAAAATATATTATTATTATTGTTATTAATATTAGACTGAACAGATGGTTCTGTGGTTAGACTTAGATGGGGCCAATGTTGGCCTTTTATTAAAAATCATGGTCTAGTCAGTGTTGTTTACTTCTGATATAATGGAGGTTTCTCCCTGATCACGGCTAGTCAATATGTTTTATTATTATCATTTTTATATCAGTGGGAGGATTATACTCAGCAGTCTGTAAAACCTGCAGTGTAAACCTGCCTCACTCTGACCCACCTAAAACTATTTCATTAGTCTGGCTTTCAGTGGAGAGTTTTAGTGTCCCATGGTGGTCTAAATGCTATTTCACCCTGACAAGGATACAATTCCAACTGAAAAACACTGAATACTTGTATATTTTGGAGTTTACTGGGTATGAAAATGATCAAGTTTATAATATATTGAATATTGCTACAAAATATCGGTTATCTGCAGCTTCTATCCCGAAACACTGCTCTTCGCCAAAACCCATATCAGTCAAACCAAGTGTCCCTCTCACTCTCACCATATATTATAGGCTCCAATCAATTTATGCTGACTGAAAAAGTGATGCAAAATATGAAATGAAGCCAATCAAAGTCATCTGGATGCAATAAAATGTGCAACCAGTGGGAAAAGACAAACTGTATTGGTGCGAGGCCGCCCTAAGGTGTCAGTTTAATGTGACTGCTGCTGAGGCTCCTGTGCCTCTGAGAGCTCTCACACTGATATGAATTGAATTTCACTTTAAGCTAATTAAAGCAGTGATTACAGGGACAGACAGAGTCTTAATGGCACTTAATGACACACACACACAAACACACTCACAGGCTAGTTAAGTCAATACAATATTTTAAAAAACAGATACACAAACACACACACATACAGTATATGCACACATATACACACACACATACATTCTTAATGACTGTGCCCTCTAATCATCTGCTAACGAGGGACCTGCTGTGATTATTCAGCAGGCGTGGCTCTTTCAGTGTGTGTGTGTGTGTGTGTGTGTGTGTGTGTGTTTTCATACTGTATGTTGATGTGCTTCTCTGTGGCTGAGATTTTTTTTGTCAAAATCTCCCTCTCGCTCTCTCAAAGCCTTAAATCACATAACCTTTCATATAATTTCCCTATATACCATAATAACAATTTACATGAAAAATTCAGGTACCTGGGAATGCAGATAATCTGACTCTCACAAACATATTGCCTGCATATATATATATGTATGATCTTGTTTTGTACAAGAACAGATACAACCCTAACCACAAGGTTGGCATGGTGCATAGTGCATGAATAATGTAATAAGCTAAGGTATGGAAGACAGAACACATAGAATGAGAACAAGCATAAAAATGAAAGAGAAAGAGAGAGAGACAGAGAGAGAGAGAGAGAGAGAGAGAGAGAGAGAGAGAGAGAGCTTGAAGAAAGTGAGAAAGGAAGAGACAGACCGAGAGAGAGACACGGGGGGACAGAGAGCTAGATTGGAAAATCACAGAGGAGAAAGCTGATAGCTGTGACAGATTGCAGGCCTGTGGTGTTTGACACAACACACACAACACAGTGCAGTGCAACACTACACAATATGACACCACACATGCACAGATATACTGCAGGCCTTTGGATGCTTGCATGCACACACACACACACACACACACACACACACACTTTTGAAAAGTGCTTTGGGCTAGGCTTGTGCATATGGTATGAGATAGTGCTATAGATGATTCTGCCTGAGCTCTCTCTCTCTCTCTCTCTCACTTTCTCCTACTGTCTTTCTCTCTCTCTCTCTCACTTTCTCTCACTCTGTCTCTTCCCCTGTCTCTCTCTCTCTTGGTTTCTCTCTCTCTCTCTTCCTCTCTCTCTCTCTCTCCCTCCTCCCATTTCCACCACATGCTGATGAAAGAGATCAATCTGGATCAATAGTTAGCACCAGCTGGCCAGTCCCGTGCTCTGGGGAAGTCTCTATGTAACACACACACACACACACACACACACACACACACACACACACACACACACACACAGCTGATCATTAAGATAAAGCACTACAGTTCTGTATGTCTCAGGTTTGTTAAATTCCAATATATTTATATTATTTATTGTACTGCCTGGCTTCATTTCAAGGCTGCATTTATACTCCAGACAAAAAGTTTGTTTTTTAGTTGGTTTTCATTGAGGACAAATCATTTATCGCTTCTTTTTCAGCATCTTGATGTGTCATCTTCATAGTGTCATGTAAACTGTTTTGCAACTTGTTCGGTTTCATCCGACAAACCATTTCTGACTGGATAAATGTGATTGCGCGGCTCACACATCTTGAATATTATTGGCAAATTCTCTCCATGAAGAACAAAACAGTATTAACAATTCAAGACAGAATATACATAAATCTATCCTACATCGCTCTAAGGAGCTCTGTTATAGAAATCCCACCTTTCACTGCCTGTAACGGTGAATTAGTGATGCACTGTTGCTGTACTGCCCAAGGAAAGTAAATTCTAACATCACATTTTGTGTCAGCCATCAGATGTAAAGCAAGTTTTTATGAGTTGCTTGAGTTACAATATGTCTGTTTGGCTGTACTTAACTGCATTGGAGAAGGAACAGGCTGCAGGAGGCAGTGCAGTATTTTCCAAACCTTCCCTCTCACCGGGTGCAGCAACAGTGAAGTAAGAATTGTTGAAAAGTTGAAAAGTTGAAACTGTTGCATCAAGTTCCAAGTCAGTCTCAAGTCTTGAGGCACAAGTCTAAAGTCAAGTCTCAAGTCCAGTCCATGTCATTAATGTCAAGTCTCAAGTCTAAATGTAGAACAGCAAGTCAAGTCAGAACAAATCAAGAGTCCAGTATCAATTTAATATCTTAAAGAAAACTAAATATCTAGGACTTTTCAATGCATTATGGTTTTAATATGATAAAAATTTGGTAAGAGCATCATGAGTTTGATTTCTAGAATCAGTTTCAGCTTCAATAAATTCAATCATTCTAGGGCTGGGCAACATATCGATATTATATCGATATCGTGATTTAAGACTAGATATCGTCTTAGATTTTGGATATCGTAATATCGTGATATGGCATAAGTGTCTTTTCCTGGTTTTAAAGGCTGCATTACAGTAAAGTGATGTCATTTTCTGAACTTACCAGACTGTTCTAGCTGTTCTATTATTTGCCTTTACCCACTTAGTCATTATATCCACATTACTGATGATTATTTATCAAAAATCTCATTGTGTAAATATTTTGTGAAAGCACCAATAGTCATCCCTACAATACTGTCGCAATATCGATATTGAGGTATTTGGTCAAAAATATAGTGATATTTGATTTTGTCCATATCGCCCAGCCCTATTTCAAGCTACTTACAGTCAGTTAGTGTAGAGAGTGATACAGATCCTCTCAAATGGTGGAAGGAACATGAAATTGTCTTTCCAGCACTGAGCCACCTGGCAAAGAAGTATCTTTACATACCAGCCACCAGTTCCCCTTCCGAAAGGGTTTTCAGTTGCAGTATATTTTAAAACAGGGAAGGAAACCCTGTCTTTACATTTTATTTTGATCACAGTCTCATTTTAATAAAAGTGCTTGAGACATCTCACATGTGGTTTTGACTTACAACTGAACATTTAGCCCACTTCGTAGAAAATACCGAGATATATATCGTGTATCGCCATTCAGCCTAAAAATACCGAGATATGATTTTTGGTCCATATCGCCCAGCCCTAAATCATTCCATACAAATTCAGAAAACAGAATTTAAATTCAGTCATCTGCTGGAACAAATCTCATCACTTTCAATCTAAGTCATTTACATAAACACAAGATCTCAAGTCAAGACTTTAGAAACCTTTACAAGTCACCAGAACCCAAGTCAAGTCAAGTCTCAAGTCTTCTCTTCAGGCATCAAGTCAAATCTCAAGCAAATAAAAAGCAAGTGATACCTGTGAAAATAAGACTTCTATGATGGCTACATCTGTACTCTACTACTGGCTGTCTGAAAAGCCTGGAGAATCATAGAGATAAGGAACACTGCATGTTTTCCTTGTTGCAGATCAAGATTGAGCCATCTCCATTAATATATCGACTTTGCTTTCTGGTGCTACCTGAAGGATAGAAAGTGGAAATACAAAACCAGCACTATATGCAGCAGCTATTGATCAAGATGCTTTGTCCATACTAAGAAACATATGACCATAGTCATAGTGTATTAGTTCTCTAGCACTTTGGAAGCAGCTGTCAATCTGGATATACTTTGTCAGACAAGAAATAAACATGGCATTCAGTTTGCCGGTGGTCATGCTGAGTATATTAAGTGAAGGAATGAGAGGTTTTCCTGTGATTCGAGACTTTTCCGACTCCCTGTATGATATAGTTCACTGTTACATACATGCATTCAGCAGCAGTGCCTCAAGGCTGGAAATTTGCTCTCGCTGCTAGAAAATGAGAATTCATCAGTTAGACTTGCTCACCCAAATCTTTACGGGGAAATTAAAGTGCAATTTGTCCATACGTCATGAAATGGCTATCAAAATCAGAGCCATTTCTAGGTACTGACACTGATAGTGGGAACAGGACCAGGAGTGAAACCAGGACCTGCCCACTGCAGTCGTTTCATGAGTCACCATAACTGCACACTGGGTTTTTCAGGCTGACTCAAACAGAAAGCCAGTGAATGCATACATACACAGAAAATGAGCATCTGGTCGTTCGTCCTTGCAATGATTCCCTTGTTTTAAGTATGGTCCCTAAATGCACAAGGTCGGTCAAAAAAGGTCTGAAAGCTGAAATCCCTTTATATGTCCCTCTTTCTTTCTTTCTTTCTGCATCTCCCCCTCTCTATCATCCTCTCGCTCTCTTTCTCTGTATTCCTTCCTGTTTCTGTTGACTCAGAGGTGGCTGGGTCACATCCGCCATATGGATGCTTCCTCAGCCAGGAAGCCAATCGGCGTCGCTGCCAACTTACACCGAAAAGTCAGCTCTCCCCTGGAAAAGAGCGAGACCGCACACTGAGGGTACAACACATTAAGGCCTAACATTAAAACATAAGGTAGATTTGGTTCAAAATGTAGGTTATTGTGGCACTACTCCAGTCATTTTTGCATGACACCCAAACAACATGCTAAGTAGTTCAGTCAGTTGCTAGTGTGTGGGGTTAGTAGCTCGGTTGCTGAATCGACATCTTTCTTTTGGACTGAATGAACCATTCATTTGTTGTATCGGACTGAATGAACCGTGACAGTCTGCCAAGGTGTCGAGTCTGTACAGCTGTACAGTCCAAATTCATGGCGGTAGAGAGAGTCTACCAGCTGTATCATTATTTGACACTGGACTTGGCCAAGCCTAAGGTTAGCCTACTTGAACCAGCAAAGAAAGGTAGGTCAGCCTAAATTCAGTTCTGATTAGACTATCGGCTATTTGGCTTGTGCTTGTAGGGATAGCTGGACAGCCAGAAAGATCGAGTTAGTCAAAAGAATTAGTCTTCCCACCACTAGTAGCTTGAGAAGAGTCAGCTCAGTTTACCTGAACAGATGCTTTTTTGCTTTGTTAGCTAGCTAACTAGCTAGCAGACTAAAGCAACTGATATTAATGTTACTGTAACTTGCGACCACTAGCACTAGCTTGTACTAACTACTGTAAATCAGATCAAGACAGTGATGGTTAGCTGATCAGATACTATACAGTTAGCTAGCTAACATTTTCTAAACACAAAATCAATCAGATTTATCAGTGGTGAAATGATCAGTTCCCAGTGAAAAACACCACAGATGTTAACCAAGTTATATGTTTGGTAACACAATCTTCTGTTTACAGCCACTGTTGGCCAAGAGCTGAGGACCTCCAACATGGCCGCCAGAGGGCGTTACATCAGCTGAAGACCCTCTACAGGGACACTGGGGGGCGTGTCATACTTCGAAAGCCACGCCCATCATGGGGGAAAACAATATCGCCAACAAACTGGTGGGATGTTGCTAAGTTAACTATTTTACATTAGCTAACCAGTCAGGGTTACGCATGAACAAATCATCTGTTTTATAGAGAGGAATTGTCAGTAATGTTAGCTTAGTAGCAGCCTAATGTTAGGACAGCATTACAAATGTACCCAAAGTTTCCCCTCTTCTACCATGTACTATGTCAGCACCTCTCTCCTCATGGCCTGGATCCACATTTCTCTGCTCAACTGGTCCCTTGTTTTGCTCATGAGCACAAAAAAACTTCACTTCAGGGTTTTTAAGTTTGCTTTAAGCATTTCATTTTGGGAATAACAATGCAGTACAGTCAGTCACGCGAGGTGAATGGAGAGCGGTGCAGTGATTTCCCCCGCGGTAGGCACGGCCTATTTTACACACTGTCTCTATACAATCGGAACAAGACTGAGTCAATACAATAAGGTACGACAATAAAAGAGGATATGGCTGTCTGCTTATACTCCCTGCATGAGTCCCTGTGAGTCCCACATAATGTTTAGATGTTAAACTACCATCATGTAAGGAATAATGCACTCCGAGGTATGTGGTTATTGAAAAATAACACTCTGTGGGACTGCAACCCCTCCAACCACACACACACTTTACCTCTCTCTCTCTACACACACACACGCACACACAAACAATGTTTCTCCCTCTTCATTTTATTGTCTTTCCATTTTACCCCCTCCCTCTCTCTCTCTCTGGCCATAAAATAATCCATTTCCACAAAATGACTCTCCAGCCATTTGAGGGATCTTTCATGCAGTATGGACAAGTGCTCTTTCTCTCTCTCTTTCTCTCTCTCTCTCTCTCACACACACACACCCACAGTGGAAATTTAGTTTGGTAAATAACCTGCATGTTAATTACTGCTTGGCACTGGTGTGTTGTTAGTGCGCACAACAGCTCACAGAGGTGTCTTTCTTTCTTTCTTTCGTTATAGATAGATAGATAGATAGATAGATAGATAGATAGATAGATAGATAGATAGATAGATAGATAGATAGATAGATAGATAGAGTGAGATGAGAAAAAGAGAGGAAATGAGAGAGAGGAAGAGAATCTGGACTGAGATGGAGAGGATGTGATGATAAATGATGAGAGGGTGAGCATCCGGCAATATGAGCGTCTGATCTCCTCATTATTAAAACAGAGAGTGATAAGACAGAACTAGAGTGGATAGAACAGGCTTTCCTTTTCAAATCGTCGTGTTTAATGGTGAATCGATCAGGCAGGCAGGCCCGGTTTGACCACTTCAATGGAATGGTGGGTTCTTCAACACGGTTTGTGTCTTTTTCTGGTGTATAAATGCACCAGGAAGTGTCTTTTCTATCCATTCTGGTACTTCATGGGTTCAACTCATAGACGAGAACAAGCAGAGGTGGAGAGAGGACTAAAATATCTTGGAAATAATATCATCTTGAAGGCCTGTCAGCTGAGGGGAGCATCCTTTTTGACAGCTGTTTTTTTGGTATTTTATTTTACCCATCCAACCTCTCTCTCCCTCTCTCTCTCTCTCTCTCTCTCTCTCTCTGTCACACACCAACACACACACACGCACCTTGCCTCACGGCTCCGATGACTTCCGATAATTGAACAGGCATGGATGGCCAGCAATGCCACTTTCTTCCATTTTGCTTTGCCCTGTTGGGACTCTCAGTTGTAGGAAAAGGTCACAGATTATTATTTTAAACGCTTACTGCGAGATAAATTTACTGGGGCAATAAAGATTTGAGTCACATTGACATCATGCCCAGGTTCTGCAGGGGTCAGGTACAGCACATACTGTTCTCCAAGCTCAGACTGACTAGATAGAGAACAATGGAGACCTGGAAGCTTTTCTTCTCTGCTAATCATCTTTTTTCTCTTTCTCTCGATAAATACAATTCAGTCTATCAAAAAATACAGTCCTTCTATTCTTTTAAAAGACAGCCCTCTCCTCTTCACTGTGTGTGTGTGTGTGTGTGTGTGACAGAGTGTGTGTCGTGCTGTGTTCAAGCCCGCACTGTACCCCCCGTAATCCCCGATCACGCGGATTACAGCTCAAACCACTCTCACTGACAACACAGATCTGTGTGTGTGTGTGTGTGTGTGTGTGTGTGTGTAACAACTGTTCCACTTCTCCTGCTCTCCATTTTTTTTTTACAGCTCACAAACAGAAAGGCCACGCCCCTACTAATGCAGAGAGACGGGGGGGGGGGGGGGGGGGGAGATGGAGAGAGAAAGAAAGAAAAGAAAACGAGCACTCACCGCTACTATTTGGGAGGTTTTTGTGGTGCGAGACAAACATTTTTTTGTAATTGTTTCCCCCTACCAGTGCTTTCAGTGATAGATCTTTAGACGTTTAGCATCATGGTGGCAAAATCCGGGCAGCATTCTGTTATGATTCTACCACAAAATTCACAGTTGTTCATGAATATAGCCCAATGGTTCCCGCTTCTTGGTCATACTGTGTGTTAGTTCATAATTGGTTAGATTTTTGATGTTTAAATATCTATGTACCAGTCAAAAGTTTGGGCACATTTTTCTTTATTTTTACTCTTTTCCACATTTTAGAATAACAGTAAAGACATCAAAACTATGAAATGACACAAATGGAATTATGCAGTGGCCAAAAAAGTGTTAAACAAATCAAAACTATCTTATATTTTAGATTCTTTAAAGTAGCCGCCCCTTTGCCTTGATGGAAAGGCAAAGGCTTTGGAAAGAAATTCATACATAGGATCAACTTCACTATTTATATTTGTGTAAGAAACTCATTTGAAGCATTTAAGCAGAAGCCTTTAGATCAAAATGGCTTTAAGAGAATGAAAAACATAGTGCATTCAATCAGGTGGGTCCAGACTTTTGACTGGAAGTGTATATTTCTGGAATTGCATATTTACCTTCTCAAATATGTATGATTTCATGTCACTTAGATGTTTCTTTGATGTCTCTATCAAAGCACCAAACTAGTCTTCCTCCTCGATACCTGACAAAAGTTGCAGGACATCACTGTTGCATCTGTTCTTTGTTAATTCAATTTGTGTACCGTTTGAAAGCTAAGACACTCCGCAGGAAGATTCCCCCACTTTGTTTATAAGCCATAGCTGCACTAAAGGAGATTAGCATGATACATAAGGAAGTGTCCTCTCCATCCCCTCTGGTTGTGCGGTTTCTCCCAACTGTGAGGCTCTTGACGAATGTGGACCATTACTCCATTAGGCTAAGAGCAGGACGCCATTAGTGGTTTGGTGATTCTCGCTGGATCTATCGCTCCACTCTGTCCTCCTCGATTTTTGTTTGTTTTACCACTTTGTTCAACTGTTTGTTCGGCTTTACTCTGACCCGCGCTAATCCCCGCTTCTACTCTGTTCTACTGCTTCTGCAATACTGTATGGTAGGGGAGGCCGGGGCATGTTGTCACACTTTTTACTCATTGGTGTAGTTCTCAGCAGTGGTGGAAAGAAAACTAAAGTGTACTACTCAAGTTGAAGTACTGTTACTTTGCTTCTATTTTTCTTAGGTAGAAGTAAAATTACTGTTGTTAAAATCTACTGAAGTAAAAGTAACAAGTAGCTCATTTAAAATGTACTCAGAGTAAAAGTTGTTGAGTTTTTTAGAAAAGACAACGCTGTTAGATGTTATCATTTCCATGCTATACTAAAAGCATGGAGAGTTCAAACTAGATTCTTTTAATTGGAAAATGTGGAAATTACAAAATAAAATCCAGTTTCTGTTGCTTATGAAGAGCCACAAACTCCACTCTGTAATGGATGTGATTTCAAATGTAAGTACAATTCTTCATTAAAAACCTACTTAAGTAAAAGGTATATTACTGACTTTACAAAACACTAAAAAAAAGTACTAGTACACAAAGAACTACTCAATTACAGTAACATGAGTAAATGGAATTAGTTACTTCCACCCTTGTTTTTCAGCAGTGCCTTATTACTGAGATATAATATATATTTTTCTAGCTAGATTAAGGTCTTCTCTAAAACAAATTACTACATTAAACACAATTACACATTACTGCTAAATTCTACTCCACTTTACTCTCTAGCTCTTGCCTTCATTTATTCAGCTCAGAATTGCTCAGAGATTAATATTTCTCCCTACTCTAAAGTAGATATGAACTGTTATTCCATGAGGCTGAGAGCAAATATACCAATTAGCACTTAGGGGGTTTGGGGGATGCATAAAACAGGGAGATAAAATACAAAACAAAAAGCAATAAAAGCAGTAATGGATAACACGGTAATAAAATAATGTAAATACAAAATATCACACATTAGAAAAAGCAAGTCTCTAAATATTGGGATTTAAGAGATTTAAAAAAAACATGATTCCTGGTCCTGTTGCTGTAATGTGCCATTTCAACTTATCTATGACAGTGCAATCGATATGAATCATCTTTAGTTGTTTTCTGCCATGTTTCTCCTTCTTATGAGCATCGGCAATGTAAACTAATATCTGAGCTCTGACAATAATGGTCTGCAAATTGATGCTTGAGATTCAGAGAGGAATACAGAAAGAAAAATAGCTGAAAGAAAGAAAGGAAGAAAGAAAGAGAAAGAAGAAAGAACGAGAAAGAAGAAAAGTCTCTGTGATATGACTCAGCAGAGACAAATTCCCTTTGAGTGACAGCTGAATGCTGATTGGCGGTCGTCCAGCGTTTTATCGATGCTGATAGGTCACTTTGTTATCGATAACTGGCCAACAGGAAATTAAAATCCGGGCCGACCGAGTTGCTCTGATCCTCATTGGTCCAGCTCCGTCACATGGCCAGACCGGCTTTATCAGGCGGTATTGACTGTCTCTCTCCTAATAAAGCACATAATTAATCTGATAGCAGAGCCAGCAGGGTGTCTGCAGACTTCAGCAAGTTGAATTTAAGCCTTTTCTTCACCCGCTGGATGCCAACTAGAGGCACGTTAAGGTCCAACTCAGAATGAAAATGAAACAGCAGTATTCCTCAGCATTGTTTGTATTGTTGGAAATTGCATTGTGTTTGCATGCATTTCGTGGGTCCAAGGGTCATGAAACCAACTCGGTCTGAATTTTAAATTCAAGAAAACAAAAAAGGCAATCAATAACTAAAACCAGACTTTGGCATACTGAAAATGAGCAAGTGTGCTTGGTCAACTCATCCTATAGGGAGACTCAGCTTATGTTGTGTGTTATTAAGGCTGGGTATTGGCAAGGACCTCACGATACGATACGTATCACGATACATGGGTCACGATACGATTGTATCAGGATACATTGCGATACGATGCATATTACGATACATTGCAATACTCTACATAATTTACTGAAAATGTAATGTTGATTTTCTCAATCACGTTACTGAAAGAGTGATGGTTTGATAACAGATGTATATGTACAGTGTATTTACTGATGTGAGACATGACAGGCGCTACTTGACAATTAAGAGTGCGATCACACCTAGTGTTGTTTTTCTTTGGTCTGAACCATAGTGGAAAAGAAGTTATTTTGTCACATTTTTGTATTTGGTTTGTTTAGATTCACACTGCCCAGTTAAAAGTGAACCAGGGCTTGTAAACAAAAGTCACATGGGCTCACAAGTAGCTTGTTTATTGGACAGAGTTTTGGTAACTTGTCATCCTGCAAGGTTAGAGGTTCGGAGAAATAAAATTAAATTCTGGTCCCTGTAACTCCAGCTAAGCATGATGGACTTGTCTGTGCTCTTTGCTGTAATGTCCCTTCTCTGGTGTTCATACCATTAAATAACACATGAAGAAGTAGCTGAATATGAGCATCAGTCCACACTGTGATTTGTCCTCAGTTCATTTTGTTTCCTGTAGTTGGTTTGGATTATATTCTCACTCCTAACGAACCACACCACAGTTCTCATGGAAGAGGACTGAGTAAACGCTCCAGAGTCTGAACCACTCCAAACATGCTTGGTGTGAACGCATCTTAACACAAAGTCCACACTGCTATCATTCTGCTGTCGTACCACCACCATCTCTCCTATTCCTCCTTCTCCCCTCTCTCCGTTGTCTCTTCTCCTTCCACTCACCTATTTTATTCCCTACTTATTCTGAGTGTGTGTGTGAGAGAGAGAGAGAGAGAGATAATTAGTGGTGTAGCAGAGGAGCCTTGTTTCAGACAGATGCTGGGTCAGATTGAGATCTGATGGTTGACTGGTTTTATACTTGGTTAGTAATACACACTGACATGGACGCACACGCACTCACCCACACACACACACCCAAATGCACACACACACACACACACACAGGCCAAGAACAGACCAAGAACATGCAAATAGCTTAGGTAGGCAGCATACACCCACACACACCATCAGCCACACACGCCACACTCGCTAAAGCATCACACACACACACACACACACTAATGTGCCTGGTTATAAATGTTGCAGGTGCTGCATGTTACATCATGAATATTAGATGAAACTTTGCTAGCTGTTCTTTTACCAGAGCTAGCTTCAAACCACTTTCACATCGGTCGACTCAGGCAGTGGATTTTCCCCGAAAAAATACTTAGTCCAATACTGAAAACCTTTATCATATCCAGCTGATGACTTAATCGTTGTGATTATTCTTTTTCTAGTTATTATTATTGTTCTCCATTCATCCAAAAACATTTTTTAGCCGATTATCTATGTCAGGGTCGCAGTGGCAGCAGAGCAGCACAGATGACCTTTTCCCTAGCAAATTCCTCCTACTCCTCCTGGGGGATCCTCAGGTGTTTCCAGCTATTCTGGGACATAAAGTCCCTCCAGTATGTCCTGGGTCTGCCCATGTCGGTCATGCCCGGAACACCTCAAAAGGGAGGCTCCCAGGGTGCATCCTTGCTATGTGCCCAAACCACCTAACCTGGCTCCTCTAAGCGTCTAGAAGCAGTGGCTCAATCCGAGGTCCTCTCTGATCGCTGAGCTCTTCATCCTATCACGCAAAGGGAGGCCAGCCACCTTGAGGGGAAAGCTCATCTCAGCCACTTGTATCCGCAATCTCATCATTTCAGTCACTGCCCAAAGCTGGTGACCGTAGGTGAGGGTTGGAACAAAAATCAACCGGTAAATTGAGAGCTTTGCTTTGTGGCTCTTCACCGCCACGGTCTGATACAACGCCTGCATTACTGCAGTTAATCTCATGGTCCTTCTTACCCTGAGACCCTGAGATACCCGGAGTCCTCCACTTGGGGCAGCTGCTCCCCCCTCGCCTGGATGGGGCAGGCCACTTTTTTCCGGGAGAGAACCACGACTTCATATTCGGACGTGCCGATTCTCATCCAGACTGCACCACACTCAGCTGTAAACTGCTCCAGTGTACATCAGAGATCAATGAAGCCATAAGGACAACATCATCTGCAAACAGCAGAGCTGCAACCCTAATGTCACCGAAATGGACACTCTTGACATCCTGTCCATGGACATCACAAACAGGAGAGGGTACAAAGCCCATTTGTACCCTCTCCTCCTTGTTGTTGTACCCGCCCACTTGTTGTTCTTAAAACTTACGGAAATGTGTTGTTGCATTTAAAAAATGACTCAACATGGATACTGTACATGGATATGTGCCTTTGTGTATAATGCTCCCCTTTCATGGAAATCATTGAGAATGTATTCAATAAAAGCTGATGTCTGGTGAGTTTAAGCTGATAATGATTTAAACAGCTGGTCTCTCTTGGGGGTTTCAAACTGGTCTTGTGGCAGACTCAGTAAGGAGCCATCTTGGTTTTGTTTAGTTAAGAATAAAATAGGTTTTGACCCTGTGAATCTGTTGGTTTAATGTTGCACTAGTGTCTTTTAAGGTGCTTACAAAGATGTTTTTAACATTGATTTAGCCTGTTCTTTCTTTTATGTGATTTTGAAATCCGAAATCTCACTTGACTCAACTGCTATTAGAGAATGTAGAGTTTCAGCAACTACTGCATTACCCTCATCCAAACTATATCACAGACAGTCACTAAAACAAAACTCATGATACCCAAGTATAGATAAGTACATATAGATACACAGCCAAGTAAACACACTAAAAACACCTTTCTGGAGTAAATATAGTTACACACGACCCAATGTACAAGTCAGCTAAACAGAACACCGAAGCCTTTTCTGCAGTATATATAGTTACACATGACCCAATACACGGTCATTTTACACATGGCCCATGTGAGTAATTGCAGGGTACTTAGAAAGTCTGAGTGTATGTGTGTGTGTGTGAGTGTGATAGCGTGTGCCAGACATCTTTGATAAATGAGGAGCTGCCTGGCAAGTACTGTTACCAGTGTTTCTTTATGTACTTTAGCATTACAAAGTGATCTTTTTCATTGCATTTACAGTTTGTTTTACACTGGCCAAACATCTAAGAAGAAGCTAGAATCCAACTTGGTGACATTTCAAACAGTATTTCCAGGATGTTAAAGCTGTGTGCTATTAAATTCTTCATCTTGTTAGGAAAGTCTGAGAGTAAGTATATGTGTGTATATGTGTGTGTGTGTGTGTGTGTCATGCCAGATAGATGACTCAAAAACAGCTTATTCAGAATAGGTTAACGGCTAAAGAACAGAGCAGGAACATTTCAGCATTTTACATCTTTCCCCCTGCTGGAAAAGTTTTATATTGCGCCGAAGCTCAGGTCATTAAAGTATTTCTGTATGAAGCCATGGTTATGATTCATGTGTCATACTGGACCTCTCCATAACAGTGACACCAGCGTGACTTGCTGTAGCAAGCCAACAGAAACAAACAGAATGCTGCTGGCGCTCATCCATCCTAGGCCTGAAGATGAACGGCATCATGGGAGCTGTAGTCTAAGTACCGGGATCCTTCTGCTGCTGTAAGTCACAGTGGTTATATAATATTAACAAACTCACTGGAAGTACCTCATCTGTCTCATCTACCATGTCTCGAAAACACACACACACACACACACACACACACACCCAAACACACATAAAGGCTGCTCCTTATTTATCTACTGTCTAAGCACACCATCACACACAGGCACACTCAGACTTTCTAAATATCCGCCTGGGAAGTGTGTTAACAAGATGAAGAATTTAATAAAGCTCACAGCCTGAACAGCCTGGAAATACTGCTTGAAAAGTAGATCAACAGGATGGATTCTGTGCAGCTTCAGCCTGAGCCGGGCTGCTGTTGGCTTCATATGAAATAAGGCATACATATATATTTATTATTTTTATTTATTAAGGCTTTAAGATGTCACTCTCATACAAAGCATCAGAAAAGTCTGAAAAGTCAGTAAAGTAGGAACTCTGGGTCCAAATCAAACTGCTTTTCGCCTTATACTGGTCAAAAATAATGTGAAATATCCTTCATCTCCTGAGAGAGAGAGAGAGAAGAGAGAGAGAGAGAGAGAGAGAGAGAGAGAGAGAGAGAGAGAGAGAGACAGAGATGCGAACCCCATCCTCTGAAGCAGCATTTAGACCATAATCGGACACTAAAACTCTCCATTGAAACCCATTATAATGAAATAGTTTTAGGTGGGTCAGCAGCTCCTTAAGGCAGAGTGAGGCCGGTTTACACTGGAATGATTTCTCTGATATATAAATAACAATAAAACATATTGAGTAGCTGTGATCAGGGAGGATCCTCCATCATATCAGAGGTAAACAACACTGACTGGACAAGATTTCATTTTTAATAAAAAGGCCAATATCATCACCTCTGTATCGACAAACCAATATATCGGTCTGACCCTGCTCTGTTCATAACGAGGGGAGACAGAGAGAAGACAGGGGAGAGACGAGTGAGAGGCGGAAACAGAGAGAGAGAGAGAGAGTAAGGAGGAGAGAAAAAGAAACGTGGAGCCGAGGTGAGAGATGAGAGCAGCGTATTAAAGATTCATAGAGTGGGATGTCTTGTCTCTCTCTCTTTCCTCTTTCTGTCTCTCTCTCCTTTCGTTATGAGTGGGAGTTTCCCCTCCACCCTCTGCTTTTCCTTATCTCCACCTCTTCCAGTTTTCCTCTGCTTCCTCTTACTCTCACTCTCTCTTCCTCAATGTTAACATGCAACTGCTAACCACTGCTAACAATTCTGTTGAGACCAAAAGATCCAGACCTCCAATATGGCCGCCCAGACATTGTGTTACATCACCTGAAAACCCTCTATTTCTATTTGGATCCCGCTCAACAAGCCTCTTTATTCAACATGTCCAGATGACTGATAGGCTGCTTTTCATTCGAGACATTCCTCTTGTAAATGAGACCGTCCCGAGACTTAAAGATATTTGTTTCATTGATTAAATTCGGTTCCCTGTCTCTCGGCCTTGGAACCATTTCAACAGCTCTCTTGGATTAAAAAAAAACGCTGATGCAGTGGCCATCATTCAAGTAATGCACTGACAAAATGTATACAGAAGGCACTTTTAATATACATAATGAAAACACTTCAAGTTAGACGGTTCACTGCACCCCACCCAGCAGCCACGGGACTAACAAGCCCTCTAGAGAACACTATGTTGAAACTAGAGTGACAATAGAATATATATACCTATTTCCTCAATATGTCACTCAGTATAGACATGCTAGAACTTGCTGGAAACAGTGTACCGTGTGATACATATTTCACACGGTACATTTTTTTTTACTGTGTTTAACATCGCCAATACCCGATACAAGTGTACAAAACTACATGTTGTCCTTGTCACACTGTATTGCAGTTTCATAAATGAGGCCTAGACTAAACTTGAGGCTTGTGGCTCCCTGAGTGGTCCCTGAAACTTGGGCAAACTCCCTTGGCCATTTGGAGGATGTAACATTTGTCTATTGTATTAAAATAACAGCTAGCTTGAGCCATTTACAGAAAACATTCACTCACTGGCGTGGACGGCTTTTGCATGCTTCCAGATATCAAAAACTTTTTTATATGAAACCGCTCAACTTTGAGACTGTTCTTCAACATCATCTTTTGAGAATGACTTTTGACTTTGTTCAGTTTTCAAATGGCCGGGAGTGACCAAAACTGTAACTGACTGTATGTGTTAGTGCTGACATGTAATTGAACTGGGAAATGCTATTCCTAGGGTGCACACATAGGAACAGAAGTACACAACAGAAAAGGTTAATTACACTGTGTTTACTAAGACTTTATGAACAGAGAGGTTTGTTACACGTTGTCAAGCCACCTGCCACGTCAAAGTCCAATCTATCTGGACAACGAATTGAAAACTTTTATATGTTATCTACAGTTGGTATCCATAGTTATAAACCAACACCACCCCTACCACACTTGGCCCCACCCCTACTTGGCATAGATGGGTCATATAATTAAATACAATTTGCACCTGTTTTTCAACATCTTTCATCATTTTGCACAATCAGTATTTCGAACCATTTCACCAGCTAATCTGCTCCTTAGCAGTCTCTTAAAAAAGAGCCTGGGCCTCTGCTTTGACTGAGTCAACAGTGAAGTTGAATAGAATTAGATCTAATAGATGTAATCCCTCATTGGTAGACTGTTGTTTGCATCAATAGCTGTGTAATAAGAAAATGGAAACGGTGTTTGGCTTAGTGAGATACAGATGGATGGAATCACCACATGAAAAAGAACTTTCACTTTGAAGTCACTAAATCACAATGGCAGCTACACTGGCGAGTCATATGGAGTTAAATGCCAATTAGCAGTGTGTGTCAACAAACAGAGTTCCAAAGATTGGTGCCTGAACTGCAGGAGAATCAGTCAAAAAAAAAAAATGCAACATTATTTATTGTGGTAAGGAGAACAATCTGGAAAATCCTGGCAACATATGCCAAACACAGACAAGCTAAAGAGGAGCAGGGAACAAGTTGAAGCTCAGGGGACAGACTGATACTTAACAGGACAGTAGCTAAACATCACCAGACTACAGCTTCAACACAGTTCAACCCGCAGGTCAGGATGTGGATGACAGAAGCTGTTCTACTCCTCATTAGCTACTTCACATTCATATTCATATACTGTTTCTGCCGTATATCCCCTGTAGATGCTTGTTATACTGCAGAATTACGTTCCAAAAAAAAAAAAAGAAAAAACGTCTTAGCTCTCTATAGGATGATCAAAGAGCTTATTTGGCAAAAAGCCTTTGTGTTCATGTAATTTGTCGGTATTGGAATTTGCGAACCAATCGACTTCATGAATTGTGCGGACGGAAAGGGAAAGCAGCCCTGCTCAGGCTCACAAGGGATGTGGAGAAGGAACGCTGGAGAGAAAGCTACAGAGTCAGCCTAGTCATTTAGACGAGATTAATAATGCATCATGTTCCTATCTACAGCAGGAAGAGACCTCCAACACACACACACACACACACACATACACTCTGTACAGTGCAGTCTAGAGTATCAAACTGGAGCAGAAGTAAGCTGCACTATGGTTCAGCAGCATCATCAAATCTGAGGCCAGCTGGTTTTAAAACAGGGAATCAGACAACCAAAGATCATGTCATTTCTGTTTTGAACTGAATTTGACTATTTTTTAGTTGCAATAGCAGAGATTTTCATACAAATTCCCAAGCGTTTTTTGATGTTGTTTCGTCAGTTCTAACAGGATTTTTCGAGACCAAGGAGCACAGAGTGATTCTTAGCATGTCATTCAATGTCTTTTTGACTCTACTTTGTGGGAGAGTAAGCCTAAATATTGGGCCTGTGACATAAATTTGCTCTTTTAAAAGTATTGGAACGGTGAGCTAAAATTGAAAATATTGGGACTGTGAGTTAAAGTTGATCCTTTTAAAGCCTGAGTCGATGCAGCTTAAGTTCTTCTTTGTGGCTAGTGTTTTCAATATGGGTGATGTTAGTAAAACCAGGAAGTAGACTGGATTTTTTGGGGGATTCTGTTTCTCAAAGGGCTTTAGAGGAATGGCCACAACACTGACAGTTATATATTTTGGGTAACAAGCCCATGGCCACAACACTGGGAAATGTAATCCTCATCGCACTGCACCTTTAACGTACTTCAACATGGAGGCCGATAGAGACCCAGAAACAAAAGCTCCCAGCCTGTTTTCGGCCCCATGTTCATCTTTCAGTGTCAAATCCATGTTGCGCTGCAGATGAGTCAACAGCAACAAACAAAGACGACTTTAGCTAACTGTTCCAATGCTATTGAGTGTATGCGCAGTGTGTCTATGTATTGCAAGATAAAGAACGTAATATGAGATGTGTGTGTGTGTGTGTGATGTGTGCATGTGGGCATTGATTACATAATGCCGCTGGCAAGCCTTTCCCTGCTGAATAGGACGGTTTTGTGCTTCTTGCCTGTTATTAATACACTCGTCCTCATTCACTTTCCACCTTGTTTATTTACTCAGACGCTCACTGCGCTCACTTTGGGTACTTCTGCAACATTTATCTGGATATAGGGTTAATACATAAATCAGATGAATCAGATGAAACTGATGGAAGATTTCTCCCTGCATACAGCTGGGGATCTGCGTCTGGAGACAAACTGCTGGCCTCTTTGATGTGCTTGTGCTCTTAAGAGTTGCGGTGCATTATTTACTCTGCTCAAATTGCTCAGTCTGAAGCTCGCTCCGCATTTGATCTCACATGTAGAATATTTCCACTGCGAAATCAAAAAAACAGCTGAATGCGCCATTCCATATAACCCAGCATATGTAAAGTAACACGAGTCTGCTATTGAAATGTGCAGACTTGAAAAAAACCTATTCAAATTTTCTGTACAATAAAACATAAATACACTACATATAAGGTGTTATTTTCTCTAAGAATGGCACTGAAATCAAGAAAACAAAGAATGAAAGACAACAACAACAAAAAACTAGATAATAAATAATTCCCCACTTGGATGTCGCTGTGTTCCAACCAAAAAAACCTAAAAAATAACCGTCAAATAAGATGAAGAAAGATCTAACAATGCTTTTTGTAATCTAACTAAAATAAAAGAAACAACAAATCAAGTCTGAGATGCTTTTCTGGGGCAAAACTCAATCAAACAATTGGATCTGTAAAATAAAATAGTGGATTTTTTAAAATCTAAACCAAGACAACTCAATACAAACAGCTGGAAATCAGACTGAAAATCACTTCTCTTACCAGAACGGAGTCAGTTAAGTGAAGTTAACATCCAAACGACAGCATCCCGTCCTCACGCCCAAATATCTTTTAAAGTAAGCACTTGAGATTCTAGTCCGGGGTTTAGAGACACAGGACAGGAGATAGGAGCATCACTTTGACCAAGCAGCCCATAAACACAGAGAGAGACAACGAAGGGATTAGGATGGGAAAGGATAGTGCCGGCCTCTCTCTCTCTCTCTCTCTCTCTGCAGCACTCCTCACTGCTGCCACCCACCCATCATATACAGAATGGTAAAGTCCTGCCCTGTGCTGCAGTATATGCCAGAACATACCATTTTGCTGACTGTGGGGGAGAGAGAGAGAGAGAGGGAGAGGGTTAGAGGGAGGAGAGTGGCAGATGGGAGGCTGGTGGGTGGGGGGCAGAGGGAGGGAGGGAGGGAAGGAGAGATAGATGGAGGGGTGGGGTGGAGGGGGTGGAGGGGGTTGCAGTCCCAGTGACAGATGTGTTGACTTAGTGTGAGAGCAGAGATGCCTGCTGAGCTGCTCTCAGTGTACAATGGACAGACAGACAAGTCCTATGCTTTTACACAGACACAACGCTCTGTCAGTGCAGACAGAGGAATTGGTGAAAGCCAACATGACTAATCATGGCAGGCCAAAAGAATGTATGCAAAATAATAATTTGAGTTTGTTAAAAGGTAAATGTGAGTCTATAAGCAGGGGATGAGTGTGTAGCCTTTTAAAGCACAGTTAACAGTCTGACTCTGCTATATCACAGACATTTAAATCCCCTATGAGCCAGTGTGCAGCCTAGCCTACTACTACTACAACTACTACTACTAGTACTACTGCTACTACTACTACTGCTGCTACTACTACAACTACTACTACTAGTACTACTACTAGTACTACTGCTACGACTACTACTACCACTACTACACAACTATTACTACTAGTACTACTGCTACTACTACTATTACTACCACTGCTACCACTACTATTACTAATACTACTGCTACTGCTACACAACTACAAGTAAATGTAAGTAAATGTCACTACTCAGTTTCCAATGGTTGTCCACAGTTCAAAGCATAACAGACGTATATTTAAGAAAGTAAGCAAGTAATAGACGTATATTTTGCTGGAATAATTTAACATAATAATAATTATGTGATTTCTGCAAGTAAGTAGAGGAGTTTCTGAATATCTGTTTTCGAATTTCAATGTTACAAATTCTTTGTAAGGTTTCGGTTCAGCGTGGAAAAAATGTCTCTTGAAGCTTGGTACCTTTGAACACAAGTTCATGTGTGATGTAGTCTCAGTCTTGCTCTAAAGCAGTGATTCTAAACCTTTTTCACATCAAGGACCCCAAATGTAGTCCACATTAAGGCCACGCACCCCCATTTGATGAGATTTTGTCTCTCAGACCCAAATCTGAGAATCTTTTTATTGTTAGATATGATTTTGTCCAGAATTCCATGACTATCTGTATTGTAGGTAGAGAGATAACAGTGACACTATGATCAAAACAGTCATTCTTCTACATTCTCAAACTGTGTTAACTTCTTGTAAATGAAATAATGGTGAAGTTTAACAATTCATCAATTTGCCTGGGGACCCCCTGGAACCCCCTCAAGGACCCCTGGTGGTCCCCGGACCCCTCGTTGAGAACCACTGCTCTAAAGGTGTGTGTGTGTGTGTGTGTGTGTGTGTGTGTGTGTATAAAGCACCCAGGGCCGGCCATATGGAACACCTATTGTGTGCTCATTAGTACGTTCAGGCTCAGAGGGAGGCAGTCATGTTACACACACACACACACAACACACACACAACACACACACACACACCTGGTGTTTACTTTTCCCTAAGGCTGCCACGGCATGGCATAAAAAGAAAGATGAATAATAGTCGTTTTCTAAAAAAAGTAATAGCAAGTTCATGTTTATTAATAGTCTAGCTAGTACAAGGCAACTGTAGTGTAGTTGGAGTTGGCAATACATAATCACTGAAAAAATGCTGAAGCAACTAAATGGACAAGGTTGCCCGTCAATATTGCTTAGAAAGTTGCCCTGCCTTTAGGCCAGAATCCACAGGCTACTACTTTTGTCCCTTATAACCCACTGTGTTTTCCACATTGCCTCAGCACTTGTTATCTATCAGCCCCATCCAGGCATTTCTAACCACACCCAGCCCTTCATTATGGCTGTTAGCATTACCAAGTCATCAATTCTTAATACTTTACAGACAGCTGATTGCAGTGGAACGAGCCGTTTGCCCCGGCATGGTTAAGTTAAGTTCACTCAGCTGAACACTGACCTATAAAAGTATTTTAAATCTCAATGTAGTTTCCTATTTTATGTGTTTGAATGTAAATCTGAGAGACTAAGTGAAGGTGAAATGTTTCTTTATAGGATGAGGCCCTGCTAGGCGTTGTCTGACTCTGATTTATGAATAGAAAATGTATTTATTATAATGCTATGCGGATGCTTTCATACAGGAACGGACGCAGCTCTGTGTGTGTGTGTGTGTGTGTGTGTGTGTGTGTGTGTGTGTGATTTTAAGCGTCCCAAGTAGTGATTGGAGCCCACAACTGCTGACACTTAACGACCATGCGTCACTTTGCATCATTTAACAGAGCTCAACTAGTGTTGCTTGATACGTCAACATGAAATCCTTTCATTCCTGATATGGGCATGAGGGTCCAGCTGGGATGACATAAATCCATCATTCCATATTTGGTCACAGCCCGCCCCCACAGAGACGGACAGATGGTTCGGGCCGACTGGCCTTAATCCCCTCCGCTCCCCTCGCGGCGACACCGGTTGGTATGATCCGCGGTCAGTAGATCATCGGAAGTAGATAGCGGTAGATTGCCCGCATGTAAAACACACACACACACACACACACACACACACACACACACACGGGGTGGGGCAGGTTCTTAATCCCCAATGGCATACATTATAAATGCAGCATAATTCTGATGGCAGAGGATTACTTCACACACAATCAGTCAGCCAGTGAATCAGTCAGTCAGTCAGTAAATAGTTTAGTTAATCAATCAGACAGTCAGTCAACCAGTTAATGAGTCAGTCAACCAGTCAGTCAGTCAGTCAGTAAGAAAATAGTTTAGTTAATCAATCAGACATTCAGTCAACCAGTTAATCAGTCAGTCAGTCAACTTGCTAGTCAGTCAGTCAGTCAGTCAGTCAGTGAGCTACCCAATCAGTAAGTCAGTAAATAATTCAGTCAAATGGACAGTCAATAAGTCATCAGCCAGTGAGTTAACCAGTCAGTAAGTCAGTCAATCAGCCAGACAGTCAGTCAACCAATCAGTCAGTCAGCCAGCCTGTCAGCAGCCTGTTAATTAGCCTGCTAACCTGTCAGTCAGTCAGTCAGTCAGTCAGTCAGTCAGTCAGTTAGCTTAGTCAACTAGTCAACCAGACATTCATTCACTCGTTAATTCAACCAACCAGTCTGCAAACTCCTGTCAGCCATGCACTGAGTCCCTTTGTCTTTCACTCAGCCAGCTTGTCACGTATGATTTATCTGTGAAACAAGCACCATGGCCAGCTGCGAAGTCAATTTACGTGAAAGTCTCCCTGTTCTTTTGATCGCTCTTTCATTCCTCCTCATCGATTCATAAACGGAACATGCATCCATCATTCAGAAATCACCGATCCTTCTTATTCAACTCTCTGGTTTGCTTCTAGGCGGCGGGGCGGTGCGGTGAGCAGAGAGGCCGCCCTTCAATCCTTCAAGCCGGAGGACCAAGCATCACGTTATTATAATCGATCATGTATTCATTCACCCCGTCATGCAAATCGCCGTGTTCCGTTTTGATCACACCGGACGCGGTGCGTTCGGAAACGTATCAACTTGCTTTCACGGCAACAACAAAAAAAAGATCTCGAATTTAAACAAAACTCAGGATGGATGACTCGGGAAATGACTATTTGACACGGATCCAAATGAATTGCATTTCTGAGATTGATCCGCCTGGTCTGGCACGACGCAGCAAATTGGATTGGACCGGACTGCCAAATTGCAATGCCTGCCCATTTTACACTCAGACAAAGCTAAAGCAAATACTAATTACTGGAAAGGATTTTGATGAATAAATGACCCGAATCTGCTGGTAGGGAAGCTTTCCTCCATCTGAGTAACACGCGCAGACTGGGGTTTCTCAAATGTGTTGACACCCGCAGTTTCCAGTTGCCTCCCACATGACTAAAGACCCAGCATAAAACAAATTTCCATTTCATTTGGATGATATAAAAGTCAGTTGGTAGTCATCGCGGCCTTGTAGATGCTCTGCGGGGTTGAGAATAATAATATTGTAATCAGTGATGTAACGTCTCCTCTAGAGGCTGTAAACGTGGGATAGTTAGAACAAGAAAGTGATGAAGAAGAAGAAGGAGGATTGGAATAAACAGAGCTGACAAAGATGGACACCCAACCAACATATTGAAGCTCTGGTGCCAAAGTTTCTACAAAGCTGTCCAAGTCAAGCAACACAGGCAACTTAGCAAAGCATCTTATACAACATTTCTTTTGATCACTTTTCTTCATATGTTTTCTTAGTTGTTCTCACTGCAAGTTATTACTGTATTATTGATTGTCAAAATTCTGGTATGGTGGCAACGTGAGCAACGATGTAAAAAATAAATCATATCTGAGCAGAAACCAGTTGCTTGGCCCGCGTAGCTCAACAGCTCACAGCCATTTATATGCAGAACAAAACCACTGCAATGTCTGATTGCTGTGTGTGTGAGTGAGAGAGAGAGGGAGAGAGAGAGAGAAAGAAAGAGGCAGAGAGAGAGAGTGTTATGGAATGCTCAACTGCATTCATACATTACTGGCGTGTGTGTGTGTGTGTGTGTGTGTGTTCTGAGCCTGAGTGATGCCGTGTCTCTGCCTCTGCGAACCCCGCCCACCATCCTCTATGCTCAATAACTGGTTAACGAGATTGTCAATCACTAGGGAGGGAAAGGGAGTGGAGAGGGAGAGAGAGAGAGAGAGAGAGAGGGAGAGAGAGAGAGTCAACCGAAAGCCAGCCCTCTCTCCCTCCCTTACTCCTCTGTGAAAAGATAGAGAGGGATCACGCTTTGTCAGACAGAGGGTCCTCCTTTAATCAGATGTGTGTGTGTGTGTGTGTGTGTGTGTGTGTGTGTGTGCGTGACAGAGAATCTGATAGACATTCTAAGGGACTTTTAAGACCCTGCGAGCGTCATCAAATCTCTCTTGGCCGAGCCACCATCAATCACACACACACACACATACACACACACACACACACACACACACACACACACCCCATTTACATACATTCTCACAGTATGCCACCCGCAGCCTGAAACAATTCAACAGTACAAAACCACAAACCAGAGAGTGAATTCCCCAATTCCTCTCCTCTCTCTCCATCCATCCCTCCTTCTCCCTTACACTCTTTCCCATCCCTGTTCTTTCCCTTTCCCTCTTTTCGCTGCTTTCCCACATCCTTCCAACTTCCTCTCCCCCTTCTCTCCATCCCTCTCCTATTTTGCTCCCTCCCCACTTTTCTTATCATAAATCAGGCGAGAGAACCCAAATACCTCTCCCCCTCTCTCTCTCTCTGTCCGTCTCTCTCTCTCTCTCTCTCTCTCTCTCCCCCTCTGTTTCCCCGCTGCAGTCTGTCATCTTGTCAGCTTGTTTCGGTGATAATTTATGAATGCAGCGGGGCGCTCTATGGCTCGGCGGAGTGAGGGAAGGCACACCATGCATGCGCTGTACTGTATGTATGAGTTTGAATTTTTCAGCCCGACTCAAAGATTGTTTCTGCCTCCGGAGCAGCTCTCTCCTCCAAGAAATGTTTGTACAGCCGGGGCTCGGGTTACGCCAATATGTGCTGTTTGCCGATATTGGCCTTTTATTAAAAAAAAAAAAAATCGGATATTGGCACCTCCGATATGATGGACGTTCCTCCCTGACCGCAGCTAGTGAGTTTTTATTATTCTTTTCTATTTCAGATGTCTGAGCAGAGAAATCATTCCGGTGTGGTGTGGGAGGATTTTACTCAACAGTCCGTAAATCCTGCAGTGTAAACCTGCCTCTCTCTGCCTTAAGGAGCTGCTGACCCACCTAAAACTAGTTCATTAGTCTGGCTTTCAGTGGAGAGTTTTAGTGTCCCATGGTGGTCTGAATGCTGCTTCAGAGGCTTTTCCACCCTGATGAGAATACAATGCCAGGGGAAACGCTGCATACTTGGAATTTAAACGGTTAAATCTGAAGATGTTGAATAACTGCACATCTAACTCTACCATCGGCATCGCCACAGTGCCTATAATCCCAGTATAGAAAGTCTTCAAGGGTATTATGGCACCAACACATATCAGTAGCTGCGTTTACATGGAGCCTTTTAATCCGAATAGCAGCCCAATCAGAATAAAAATGCCTCATATAATGCCTCATCGATCAGAATAAACTGACCGATCCGAATGAAATTTCATTCCGTTTGAGAGGGCTGGTTTAACCCTTTCATAATCTGGTCGATGGATAAAATTTTGTCATGTAAACACTCATTCCGATCACTTTCTTTATCTCGCCTCTTTCTGCACACGCTCGCGCATGTAACGTAAGTAACGTCAATTATGTTACCCCCTTTTTTTCCGGGAGGATTCGAATGGATTTGCTTGTTATGAACCCCGGGGCGCTCGGGCTTGATGTAGGCGGGCGGTGCACTCTGTTTTTATAACAAGTCCTGACTCCGCCTCTCCGGGCCGGTTTCGGTTTACAGCGGTGAAAATTACAAATGGACCCAATTATTGTGGGGGCAAAACAAAACAAAACGTCTTCTTCTGACACTTTATGGAGTCGTATGTTGTGATAAAACTGTTGCTTCACCAGAAAGAACAGCAGTAAAGAAATAACCGACGCAGGTCCATCTTTTAAAATCGTAAGCCCATGTTAGAGTGCTGGATTCGGTGTTTTGCGCATGTCAGAAACTTTTATTCTGATGACATACTGTGGAGCATGTAAACACACATCATAATGCGATCGTTATATTTAGCGCTCATGTAAACACTTGCGTGGCAATCTTCCGTCGGAATGATTTCATTCAGAATGAAAAAAAAATTGAAAACTTCCTTACTGTCTCAAGTTTTCTCCACACTGGTACAAAAACAGGAGAAAGCAAGAAAAAGCACTATCTCCCTGAACTATCAGCACAGTTGGAGAATGGCTTTGACCAACAACACTGCTTGGCTAAAACTGCCCAGAATATGATGACATATGTAATGCAATGTAGTGCATGAATGTAATGTACTAAAATAGATAAATATGAAGAAATATAGAATGACATGTGATGCTGAACTGGAGATGTTGGGGTCACAGGATATTCCCTTAATAAATCAATGGGATCACCTGGCAGAAAGCTTGGGAACCCCTTCAGTATGCTATGCAATTATGGGATGGTAACAGTACACCATGCGATGGTTGTATTATAGTGTAGTGAAGCCACCAGACAAACCGGTTTTGGTGTTTTCATTGTAGCAGCCATCTGCTAGCCACTAATGATCAGCTGCTGGCAAGATACAGACACACACAACCCATACACACACAAACAGACACACACACACACACACACACACATGCAGACACACACATATAGATGCGTGGGAAATACTGAAGCGAAATCAAGTTTACACTCGTCGAGCCAAGGCAAGAAGATGCAAGTTGCTGAATATCTCCAAAGTCATCTATCTCATCTAAAATCTTCCATAAAGAGTTTTACTTTCATGCCGGCAATCATTTCGTCAGGTGTCACATTTTTCAGATCTCGTTTTTTTTTTTTTTTTGGAATGAAATGAGCACAGCGCCCTATCTAGGCATCCGCACAATCTCCCTGAATACAAACAGGTAGGCAGACAGACGACAAGGCCACATTTTTCAGTGGTAGTCAATAAAAAAAAGATCATTGCAATTCTGTCCTTTGATGCACAATTGTCAGCACAGACAAAGAAGCAGAATTCAAAAACTGCCTTGGGGGGAAAAAAGACTAAGTGAAAAAAAGTCGGGGAAAATGTCATTTTTACGTCATTATTCGCGCAAAAGCAACTTTAAAAAGGAGCATATTCGTTCAGCACCTGTTAAGTATTTTTTTTTTTTATTGAGTGAAGCAGTGTGTCGGCTAATCGGGACACAGAGAGAAGATTCTTTAATTCTAGGCCAGCGGTGGTACAAAGGTGTTTTAGGAGCTGAATATGTATTTCTTTTTCCCTCTGGAGATACATTGAGAAGAAGTGCTAGTCATCGCTCCTGCCGCAGCCTCCAGACTGTTCCAGAAGAACCATGCTCGTTTGTTTGAAGGTGAAGTATTTTTACCTGAGCCCCGAAGACACGCTCGGCTCTCAGCAGTTAGATATGGAGACGGTGTAAACAGCACAGTCGGTAGGAGCCTTACGGGGGTGGGAGGGTATTGATTTATGTATCTCACCTCACATATAACCCGAACATATAAAACCTGAGAATTTTCCCTCCTGACGCTGAGTTTTTTTGTGTTGCGTTAAATAATGGATGGAATGGTATAGATTCGATTTTTAGTACAGGGGCTTCGGGGGAATTTGGGATGTGTAACATGCTCTCTGGCGGCCATGTTGGCAGTTCAGTGACTGAGAATTGTCTTTCTTGTCAATTCTTTGGAATAGACATTTCTGTGCTGGAGCCTGATCATTTCAACACTCTCCATCGTCAAACCCCCCCCGAGTTCCTAAGTTCGAATTCCAGAGTTCCTTCTGATTCATGCTGGCATGGCTGTGGAAAGACTGGCACCTCAACGAATATGCTTTGAGACTGTCCATGTATAAAATCATTTTGGTCTGCTGTGTCCCTCAGAAATACTGCAGGTCATCAGTAATGATAACCAGCCTGCTTCTCTACTTCAAGGCCCAATATATAACTTTTCCGCATTAAAATGTCTAAAAACGACTAGACCTATGTTATATATTTTGTTGAGTTGTGTACTTACATTATCCTGAATGTTTCCAACAATTTTCAAACCTAGAGAAACCTGTAATTTTAATCAAGGTAACGGTCCCTTTCATTTGGTCACCTGTCAATGGCGTCATATCCCCTTTACCTCCTCTACTACGCACACAAGATGACGTTGTGGTTGTCCGCCAGAAGCTCTGTCATAAATTGACTTTTTATCCAGTTTTAAGCCACATTTTTATGATACCCTTTTTAGATCTTGGTCGTTTTTTAACCATATCTTTTAACCGGATGAAGGATTTTAGTCATCGGACGTCTGGATCTGAAGTTATCAGAGAAACAAGCTGAGCAAACGTTAGCGGCAGCTCGGCTCGCAGCCCCTCCGGACGTCCTCTGTCGGCCGAACAGCGTCAGAAAAACACTGATTTTGAATGTGAAACTGCTTTATTCAGTGTTTTTACCGGTTTTAATCACCGGGTTCGTTTGTTCTGGAGAGGAGGAGACCTCTGCGGATAATTCGGCTCCCGGTAAAAACCTCCTGAACGATGAACACTGAAGGAATCCTAACCGGGAGAAGCTGACTGCAGAGCACCGTCTGTCTGAGAGAAACCGTACGGCAATGGTGGTTGTTTAACAATGAAGACAACAACTCCCATGATCCCACGCTACTTCATGATGTCATCAAACGCCGTCTTTTGTTATTGTTTTGATTGAGAGACCCCTAGCGGCAGAAAATTACATATTGTGCGTTTAACAAACGATAGTGATGAATTGGAAAATTAAAGGGCCGAATTGTTTCACCATGGACAATTGGATAAAGGACTTTTTAGACCTAGTATATTATATTATTAGACCTAATAGGGAGTGAGCAGTGTCCAGACTTTGACCAGGACCTGCATGGTCTAATCCAAGTGTTTACATATTTATTTTGTGATTAATTTATTTATTACCTTCACCAACAGAGTTGGAAGAGGGTAATGTTTCCGCCCTGTTCTGTTTGTCTGTCTGTTTGTTAGCAGGATAAATCCAAAAGTTAAGAATGGATTTGCATAAAACTCTGTGGAAAGACTGGTCATGGGACAAGGAAAAACTGATTAACTTTTCACACTGATTGGCGAAAGGGGGCGTGGCAGTTTGCATGGCTTCTCATAGAAAGGCATGTAACGTACGAATGGATTCACATAACATCATCAAACTTTGTGGCCTATCAGCAGACATAACAAGAGGCAAATCCTCCATTATTGGCCCAATCAAACAACATGGGGACACTGGAGAGTCCATTTCCGGTTTAGACATAGCCGCCCTGCCAATTTTTCCAAAACTTGGTCCAGTGGTAGAAGGGCAGCACTAATGGCCACTGAACAGATATAGAGCTGATTGGCCATGTGGTTTTGAGATAATCAGCTGAAATGCTTAAAAGTGGCTAGAATTTGAACAGGAATATCTCCCGTTTCAAGTCCAGTCAAGAATATGTGCGCATCTCCTGATGTGATGTGTGGCATGGAAGAAATTTTTAATTTTTGGTGGAAATCCGACATGTGGAACTGGCATATATTGACAACTGCATAGCGTTGGTGGAGGTATGCGCTCTACTGAGTGCCTTCTAGTTTTATATTGTTTTATCTCCTTTTATCTCCTTGTCAGATGAATTCATGTGGTGAAGAAAGGGGAAATAATGATGACTGTCACTTCCTATGTTGCTTGTTGTTGCCTCATCCCTCCTTTCGCCCTCGTGCCCCCTATGTCTTTGTCTAAAATAAAATAAAATCTAATGTATAAAAAAAATGCAGCATCATACTCCATGTGTGGGCACTGAACCAGCATCTGTCCGCTATGAGACAGAGTCAGCTGGATCCCTCTTAGCACAGACAGTGGAATAATACAGAACAAAGCCTGACATTCAAATACCACGCCGCCGACGCAGACACAGAGATTCCTCTGTGTGTGTGAGTGAGTGTATGTGTGTGTGTGTGTGTGTGTGTGTGCGTGCGCGGATAATATTTGGCTGCTCTCTGCACAGCTGACAGGGGAACAGTGCAGTTGAATGACACCATTGAAAGTTATACAGCAGACTAAAATTGTAGTTATTATACTGGTGTCAGGCCTTTGCATGTGTCACAGTGGGAAAAAAGAAAATGTGAATCTTCTCCCCAAAAAACAAAAAAAATCCTGCCAGGTTTGAAGAATTAGGAGTGGAACAACTCTATATCTTCTCTATACTGTATTGAATGGTATCATGAGATAAGCCTATTGTTCCATCCCTATACTATATATCTTGCTATCTATTTATATATTAAGTGGGAGAGAGCCAAGTAAGCATACAGTATATGTACAGTGCATATACACTGGATATACACAATATATACATATTATTCTTTGCCGTTGTTGCTCTATCTCTGTTTTTGTGTCTGCTTGCATCTCTCTCTCTCTGTCACACACACACACACACACACACACACACACACACACTGAGTACCCGCAGATATGGCCCTCTTCAGCAGTGTTAACGGCAGACAGAGAGCAAAATAACAATTAACCTCTTCACCTGAGAGCTGCTCTGAAAAGACCTGATACCAGAATACTGAGAGAGAAGGAGAGGAGAGAGAGAGAAATAAATAGAAAGAGATAGAGGTCTGGGAAGAGAGGGAGGTCGACAGAGACAGAGAAAGAGGGAGGGAGAGAGAGAGAGGTTTAGAGGGAGAAGGAGGGAGGAAGAGAGAGAGGGAGACAAACACACAGAATGGCACATATATACAGTATTCCTATGTTTTTGCCTTTCATGATGTCAGCTATGCTCATTTTTAGATATCTGTCTGTCTCCACTGTCCACTGTTTTCATACCAAAAAATTACAAGTATTCAGTGTTTCCCTGAGAATTGTGTTCTTGTAAGGTTGGAAAAGCCTCTGAAACATTTAGACCATCATGTGACTCTAAAACTCTCTAGTGAAACCCAGGATAACAATATTACTACGACTACTACTGATGATGACAATAATAAAAAAAATAAGTTAAAGGATAAGGCTGGTGTTTTTTAATGCATTGCTTACCGTCAACAAATCCTATGAAAATAACAAAATCAGCAATGATTTGAATAACACCTTAAGTAAGGCTGGTGTTATTTTAAAGTCCTTTAAGGTCTTCCCATAGGCAACCAGTGCAGTATTGATCAATTCTACAATAAATATGTAATCAATCAAACTGCATCATATCCGTCATATCAGAGGTGGACGATACTGACTGGACCAGAATTTCTTTTATAAAAGGCCAATATGTTAGTCTAACCATAGCTCCAACCTGTCTCAATGAAAGCAGAGTGTAGTTTATTAAACAAAACTGCACTGCAAAATGACTGGTTCAGATTTACCATATCAACAAATGTCAAGTGTCACAAATATATGGTATGCTGTCTGTAGTAGTGGCTGTTTTATTGTACGTGTGTATATGTGCGTGTGTTTTGTATGTGCGTGTGTGTGTGTGTGTGTGTGTGTAAATTGATTGATTTGACCTGTGTCTTTTCTTAGCCTCCGTGGGAAACAGCGTTTAAGACGACAGACACTAAAACTCTCCATTGAAACCAATACTAATGAAATGCTCTGAAACAGCATGTAGATCACATGACCCCCAAAGCTCCATTGAATCGCACTGTAGAATGCAGCATCGAATACAAATGCCCACTATTGATCATCACACCAGCAACGATTCTCCCAGCTTCACTTGATGCCATTTGGAACTTGTGTGACAGCTTATCTCAACAAATCGAACTTCTCAAGAATTAGAAGTAATAATCAGAAAATCTTATTTTTATAGTTATTACAGGGCAATTAAAGTCAGTGGGAAGCTGCTAATAGTCTTTTGGGTAAATCCAGCCCACAGCTGCTTAGTATTCAGCTTTGGTACACAAGGAGGCAGGTTATGTAACAGCTGGGAGACTGAGGAGATCGCTGATCATGGAGAGTTGGAAGAACTAACGTTTGTGCCTTGAGTTCCCTCATATGAATCATAATTTATCATCCGTGTATTACCTCCATTTTCTTTAAATCATTTGGTTAACTCTTTGAGAATTGTAAACCAAACAAACACTGCTTTTGGTAATTAATATATATGCTTCAAATTGGCTGATTTAAAACAGAAATGAGTAGTTTAAAATGATCAATGCAAATCCTTAGCGCTCTGTTTTCTGGTTGTGATGCATGCCTTCTCATATGAAGTAGGATAAATCAATATATCGATGTCAAGATTAAAACTGAACCAAGTCTTAATGATTGACACTCATTTAAGTAAAGATGAATGGCAATGAAGGAGATTATGAAGAAGAAATGAAACAGAGGGAAAGGCTATTTACCTGCCTTATCTTCTCTTGGATCGGAGCAAGGCGGACGGGATTTCCCTGCTCTGCTCTCGTTCCCTTTCTGTAGACTGGAGATCCCAAAGCAGTGATGCAGAGAGAGAGAGAGAGAGAGGGAGAGAGAGAGGGAGAGAGAGAGGGAGAGAGGAAGAGGGAGAGAGAGAGGGAGAGAGAGAGGGAGAGAGAGGAGGGGAGAACGTTAAGTTTCTTGATGCAGTCTGAGCAAGGTCTGAATACTTATCAGCTGTGTGTGTGTGTGTGTGTGTGTGTGTGTGTGTGTACTGGGCTTTCCCCCAGTGGAGTAGCGCAGACTCCCCTTCATGTAGCTAGTTAGCCCTGCAGCAACATGCTCTCTCTCACACACACACACACACACGCACACACACACACACACACACACACACACGCACAAACAAGCAAACACAGCATATAGCTTTTGGCATGCAGACACGCAGACATACACATATAAATGTATGAACTCACACTCTTGCTTTCTTTCTCTCTCTCTCTCTCTCTCTCTCTCTCCCTCCCTCTCTCTCTCTCTCTCCCTCTCTCTCTCTCACACACACACACACACACACACACACACACACTTGTCATCCTGGCAAGTCAGCAGTACTGCTAATCAGAGAACAGACAGAGAGACAAGCAAGCAGACATGCACAGGCAGAAAGAAAGAAAGAAAGAAAGAAAGAAAGAAAGAAAACTATATGGAAAAGACACTGATTGAGACTCTGCAGGTCTCCCACAGTCATCTAAAGAGTCTTTCCTCCCCACCACACCCATCCAAGGAAGATATGTGGACTCCACTGGCAGCTGGCCAGCAGAGGAGTGCCGCTCCAATCAGCCTTGCATTGAAAAAACGGTTTTCAAAACTGCCTATTAAATATTTTCTATCATCTATTTATTCATTAATAACAGAGCTAGACAGTGGGTCATAAGCCTAAATCATAAAATGGGTCTGCAACAGGGAAGAGAAGAGCGTCCCATCCCTGATAACTGGGACTCCATAATTCGTCCCTTTTTGCCCAAATGAAATTCCGGTGTCAGTATGGTCACTTCTAAGTATATATAAGTAATAAATCCAAACTTCAGAGTGAAATTCAAACTTCTCCTCTCTGGTCTCTTTGGTATCTTTGGTATAAAGCATCACAGAGCGGCCAGAGTGTGTGCTGTGTGCAGTTTACTGACCTCACCTGACAGGATTTCTGGGTATCGAAGTTCACATTTTTCAGACAGTTTACCTGGCTGCCATCTGGACTGGCCAAAGTCCAAAGCTGCCTGGTGTGGCTTTAATTAGAAAGTTCCTAAAAATCCGTTACTTCCTGCCCAGCGGGCGCCGTCCCATCGCTCCATTCGCTCATGCTATTTCAGCTCACGCTCCCGTCTACAGTATCCAGAATCAGTGGAAGAGGATTTTGCAAGATGTTTTCTAAACACTGTCATCATTTACACAACTTACACACAAATAATGATTACCTATGGTGTGTTTAGCTTCATCTATTCTAGATTTTTAAGGTGAATTACTCCAAAAATAACCAAAAAGTGATGAGACATCCTTCCTGACTAATCCAACAGATTGTATGACCGGTTTCAATTTCTAGCAGGTAATCAGTAATCTGTAACTGATTACATTTAGAATGAACCCTTTCCAAAGTGCTGTGTAATGCTATCTGTGTTTTAACCTTGCTGTTGGATTTATAGTGAACTTAATTAAATGGGAGCTGCCCAGTACAGCTGCTCTCTTCTGCTCTTGACCACCGAGCAGCTCCACATTTGCTGGTTCACTGCCTTGCTAGATTTAGTCTTGGCAGGTATTAGGCAATACATGTGTCCATGGTCCTACCACCCTGAGCTCTCTAGCTAAATATGAGGTTTCCTTAGGGCTGGGCGATATGGTTGAAATCAATATCATGATAATCATAAGGATTTCAATATATATCACGATATGGCTCATGTATGCAAAAACACGTTAAATAATCGAATGAATGTTCATCTCATTGAACCGAAAGGTAATGTTAGGTGTGATGTCAAACAAAACAGAAATATTCAAATAATATTCCTACCATACCTCATTTTATCAGAGTTTTTAAGTAAAATTTGCTTGTCATCATCAATTCAGACAGCAGAAATGTGTGTCACGATATTAAAATATCTTCATATCATCACGATATGATTCCACTGAAAGACGATAAACGATAATATTGAATTATCGCCCAGCCCTAGGTTTCCTTCTCTGCTGCTGGAATAGAACAGAACTAGAACTGAATTGGATTGTATTAAAATGATTTCAACTGTAGAGTATAGTAGTGTAGAATACAGTAAAAACAGTAACTAACTAAGACACTTGCTTCTGTGTGGTGTGTGTGTAGTGAACAGTAACAGGGACATGCTGCTGTGTTGCACTCTGCTAGCCAGCTGCTAGACATTACTGCCCAGGCAGGCAGATACACACACACACACACACACACACAAAAAGGTACAGATTTGCATGTACTGGCACATATATTCACATTCAGATGCACACACACGCACAGGGTTGAAAGCTCTCTCTCTCTCTCTCACACACACACACACACACACTCGTTGAGAGCTGGAGTATCATCCATTATTCCTCAGTAGTGCTGCAGTCTTTCATATTTCATGCTGTGTGGGGCGCAGGCGCACTGAAGTTCACCGCCACACACACACACACACACACACACACACACACACAGATTTTTCAGATGTGGTGGGCCTTATTCCTGAACGGCGTGTATTAAAACATTTTTTTTTTTTCTATTTCATCTCCCCTTTTCTCTGTGGTTGTGTTATGCTCCTTGGCTTACTGACTTCATTAATATTCATAAGTGTTGAGAGGGCCTCAATATTAATGTGCAAATTAGTTTTGAGAGATACTTGTTTGTTCACAGACCTAGACTGAACTGAGGCTCACAGGAAAGATGTCTAGATTTTGCTTCGGGGCGGAATTTATGATAATATAGACTTTCTTTGGTCTGTAGACATATTCATAAATATTCAACAATGACAAAGAAGAGTATGAATACTAATTCAAAATGGGAATTTTTGGTGGCAGGTCGGCCCGGTGGTGAGAGAAACTGCTCCCCTACCTGTACTGACCATGCACTCTGAACCCTCTTGTGAAATGAGTACCTGTGTGTGTGTGTGTGTGTGTGTGTGTGTGTGTGTGTCTCAGAGGGATGTGTGACTTCACTATATCTTAATCACACTGGGTGGAAAATCAGTCATCATTCATCATCATGGAAAAATCAAACATCAACCCTCTTTTGCAGCAGTGAACTACCATTCATGATGAAACACTGACCTCTCATGGTGAAATGCAGCCAATACATCCAGGTCTTCCCCAGCTTTTGGAGTGGTGCCAGTGGAAAAGTAGCGGTGGTGGAGGGTTTTCGAATGGGATTGGGGGGGGGGGGGGGGGGGGCGGAAGAATCCTATTGAACAATTAAGAGGACACAAATGTAAATTAATGTCAAGGAAAATACACTACATGAGGGTTTTTTTTAAATTCAACCATCCTCTCATATCGGTCTTTTCTGTTCTCCAGATTATCCCTGGTGTCTGTCCCCAGATGAACTCTGACTCAAGCGATTGTTCTGGACACACAGAGGGTAATTACATGGAGAAGGGCTTGACAGTAATTGCTATGTGTCCCACAAAGAGGTGTCAGAATGGTGGGCTGGAGAGGAACTGGAGAGGCTGGGAATCAAAGACCCCTACTTAGAAAACCTGATGTCAACTGTGTATTGAATATTAGCTTCTAAATATGACAAGTTACTAGTTGATGTGGTTAAAAATCACCTAAAATCACCTCTCCAATCACTTTAATTTTAAAAGTATCTGCTATTACATCCGCTATGTCTTGGGGGGGGGATTTTCCTTTCAATTTCAGTTTGTCAAAAACCAGCATGAAACATAACTTTATGATGCATTAGGATGTAAATTCAGTTCAATATGTTACCAACATATAATGTCGAAATTTCCAGATGACCAAGGCTGTACTGGACATTATGGCTGATGGTTATTGACAGCATGATCCTTTCTGAAAATTAGACCAATGCCTACCTCAGCAGTATTAAGGACCCCCCCCCCCCCCTCCTCCCCTCCCCTCCATGTACAAGAGTTATTGTGGTGCCCTTGAGTAAATCCAAGGCGGCTTATTGTAATTAGGTGCGGACTGAATCGCATCAATATCACTGAGATTGTAAAAATGTTTGGTACTTTGGAGGTGTTGAGGTGACAAAGAACAAAGTTGTTTTAATCACTGATTTGCATTGTGTCTGCTGCAACAAAGTTTGTCCACATTACAGCGGCAAGAATGCTGCTATGCAAAACAAAGCTTATGGAAACAGATTATTAACAATATGTTCTGATCTGAAAAAACTTGTTTCAGTGCCTAACTTTTTAGAGTTGTGAATTCGTCCAGATATTTTGCGTATAAACTCTCCATCAATGCTACAAATGCTCAGTATTACTGTAGAAATGTCTCATCTCTCTTTTTCTTGTGAGTACACTTCTATGGTTCTATATTTAATGGACATAGAAATGCATGTAAGATTTGAATTGTGCATCCTTAATCACTGCAGAATAGATGTACTCATGCATCACCGATCTCCAAGCAATCTCAATCTCCACCAATTAGGTTGGAGACTGAAATAAGACTATAACTAAGACCCGGTCTCAAGAAATACAGCACTGTTTTTGCCCTTTCACAAGAGAGAGTCACCCGTGCTTCTTTATAATTTGTCTCTGATGTCTCAAAAACAGTGTTGTGCATTGGCCGGGAATCGAACCCGGGCCTCCCGCGTGGCAGGCGAGAATTCTACCACTGAACCACCAATGCATCCTTGCCTAAATATGCAGGGGCCTCTGCTCAGAAACTGAAGGCTGCAGGCTTCTGCTGAGTTGGCAGGAGGGGGAGGAGTTTCATAGGAGAGGGGGAAGAAGCGTAACGGGACACTTAGGGCGGGGTGGAAGAGCACACATTTGGATGCAAAGCGGCTGACTGGTAGTGTGTGAGTAGGTGCTTTAAAGTCCCACTGAAACAGAAGTTAGAGCGTCTTTAGCTTCTGTACTGTGACGTATTTCCCAGGGAAACGGAATATTTGAGCGGTGTACAGTCACAAGAGGGATTTAAATCAAATCCTTCGTATTTGATTGGACCGCTAAACAGTGGGCGGGCTTACAGTTTAGTGTAATACGGAGCTACAGAGAGAAAGGGAGCTACAGAGGACTGTTGGCTCCACACACACCAGGTTGAAGAATGATTGATGGGTGGATGTCATGATGTTATTGGTTGAAATTGGTTGGTTCATGCTTACGTAAGCACACAGCATATTTTGTTTTACAGGAAGAAAACATGATTGGATTTTGATATAAGAATACAAAGAAATTGATTTTTTGTATTTTTTTTTTGGCATATATTGTTAAATAGGCGCACAGTATGACCGGGGATGTGATCTAAAAGGGTTAAAAATGCATTTTTCATTTCATCTCGACTTTAAGATGAGAGCCGTACATATTTGCTGAAGAATAGATATCAATTTGCAATACTAGTGTCTATGATGTAAACTTTAAATTCTGTAAATCTCTGCTCATTCTCTGCGCAGGAGTGAACAATACATCGTCTCCATTTCTGCCTCAAACAATAAGAAAGTGAAGACTATGAACATCTGTGACCTTTATAAAGTATTTGTTTAATGTAAAGTGATTTTCCTCTTTTTGTCTGTCTCTATCCCCTCGCTTCTTTTTTCACCATATGATGTTGTATTTTTTGTGGATTCGTGGTTTGCATACTTCATGTATACTTGTTGTCGTATTATTCCAATAAAAAAAAAAAAAAGAAATAGAATGGAGTGTAATCGGAGAAAAATGTTTCCGCCAACTAGAGCCTTTTTTCTTCACCGACGTTCAACAATCATACAGGGGGAAATCTAAAACTATCCCTGCCATTACTGTTATCTCCAATTACATGTAAACCTAATGACTGGATGCAACAAGTTCAGGCGAGCTCACTGGGGAATGTCGAAAGGCATTCTGGGAAATGTAGGAAATCACTAAGTCAAGTAGAAGCAGACGAGGCAGGTTGAGGGAAAGTGGGTACAACAAAAAGGTAAATTACAACACTTTATCATAAAATAACTCCTGTAACGCATTGCAATCATACTCTGCTGCAATAATATATGGTATATGTAACTGTGCCTAATTGGCATTTCTTTGGGTTCAACCCAAATGAGAAAAGAGAGTTAGCAAACCTGGATAAAGTTGGGGTGAGTTGTCCGTCCATCGTCATGAAGCTTCCCTACCAGCCAGGACTAAGACAGCAACCGCAAACCTGATCCATTTTGTGAAGACAAAATCTTTGTATGAAACTACCCCTAAATTCAGGGACGTGCACAGACATTTTGAGGGGCTGTTGTTCTAACCTGAAAAAAGAGCAGGGGGGTGCTCTTTTTTTGAGGTGTCTTTTTTAGGTGTCACCCATCAGCATGTACCTGAATGGTGTAAAATATAGTCGATAACTAACCACAAATCAATTTTAAATTTGTAAATTGTTTTAAATTTTAAAGATTAATGAAATAAAAAAAACTGCACAGTTAGTGCAAGTTAACACATTATTGCAGATATAGTTTCTTGTAACTAGTTTAAGCAGCAGTATGATTTTGCGTCTTGAGCTTAACACTGCCATCTATCAATTTGATTGTGAAAGACGTGTGCCTGTATGGTGATCACACAGTTTCAACATGGCACAATGGTCCTTCATTTAATTACTTGTTATAGACAGCAGAAGCTATGTAAAGCATTCAAACTTTGAGGAAACATTTTTGAAACCAAAAAAGTGAAAACCACAATATTCAAACTACAAACATAAACTCTTTGAACTCAGATGATTACGAGTTGATATTGTATACATCATGTAAAGTAAAAATTTTAAAGTAGATTTTGCAAATTCGAGTCACTGGAAATTAAATCTACTTCATTGTATCATCCAAAAGCAAGTATTTGATTGTATTCATATCTCATATCTCCATGAATGAATACCACTGAATGTCTGAATTACAATAATAAACATTTCTGTCTATGAAATTTCCAGAGACAATAATATAAAGACAGTGCCAGGCAAAATGCTATCATTCTTTTCAATCAAATTCCATTTTGCAAGAATAACTACAACTGTAGGTGATAGCAGCCAATAAGGTATCCTTCAGGAACATATTGCTATTTGAACCTGCTGCTGGTAGTCTGTATCCAGCTCTGCAAACTTGTGGCCTACTGTAAGCACCCAAAAATTAACATTACATAAAAAAAAACATGCATTACATTTTAACCAATTTGAACATTACAAGTTATCATCTCATAACGAAAAATAAGGCGACTTCTATCAGCTACATCTGCTTGTTGGTTGAAAATTCATCACAACCTGAATGAAGCACGTTCAAGAACATAGCTAGCAGCTCATGCCACAAGCTAGAAAGAAGCTAACGTAGCGTTAGGTTGGTCTGTTCGCACACGACACGTAGCTTCATATTGACTGTAAACAATATCTAATCTAGCAAGATCCCCGTATCTCTACAGAACGCACACTTAATGTAATGGTCGCACCTGAGGAGTTATCTCGCATGTAGCCTGCTGCCTATATGTTAGCCAGCTAGCTAGCTAGCTAAGATTGGTTCATGTGATAGCATGATATAAGGCAATATTGCGCGACGTGATGCAAACGTGACAAGATGCACATTGGAGATTTTTATTCACAGGGCATACCATTGGTTATATCTTTACCATAGTAGTTAATCATCTCCACGACTTCAAAAGACTCACCCGGACTCGCCCTCACATGACAGGGGGCATGCCTATCAAAAAGTAACAAAAAAAAAAGTTTGGTTGATATGGGGATTTGATTTGGTCTAACTTTAACAATTATGGGCTACTCGTATTTATGCAACCACAACAGCATAAATATATAGGCCTATATTTTTTTTCCCTCCAGGGGGGCAGCTCAGCCAAAGAGGGCACATGGGCTGTTGCTTGAGCAACTTTAGCCCGGCCTTCCTTGTGCACGTCCTTGGCCTAAATTGTATAGATACCATCATTGTCAACCAGCAAACGAATGTATGAAGCCAAGCTAGCTAGCCAACATTAGTCAGGCAGAATTCTTAGCTTTAGCCATTCCATTCAATTTAGCCTACTCCTGGAGACAAGAGAACATCACTGGACAGATTGTTGTTTTTTGCAGTGTATAGTCAAGACATTTGCTCCACAACAGATTTTGGTCTCAGCAGCTAATTTCACTTCTTCAAATATGTGTCCTTATGGAGACTTTCAAAATAACTGACATTAACAGATGAAACAGGGGGTTGTTTTCCTAGTGATTGACAGGTCACTAATTACGGGCCAATAGCAGGCGGAGCTGCGGCTCTGCAGACGACCCAGACCCCGCCCCCTCCACCTTGGCTCCGCCCCTCTGCCTCTCTTTGGCTGCTCCGGCTCCAAAAAATGTCAACATGGCGGTGGAGGAAGAAACTCTGGTGACAGGAGATGGTTTTCCCACGTTCATGTCATGTTGCATTTACTATAAACACAAACTGCTGAGTGGAAAAACGCTCACATCTGCCTCCTGGTGGTTACTACAAGTAGAACATGTGGGAATATTTTTTTTTTCTTGTATTTTTATAACAAAATCCTTGTTACACTCTGCCTGGAAATCAAATGATTATGGTTTTACAGCAAGGTGCTATTTTTGATTTTGTATTCTTTTGATTTACTATTTATTTTTATTTTACTTTTTAATTTGATATACTGCATTGATTCCACTAGGCCATTTTGCCACCACAATATTACCAGCTATATCAGTTTTGAGCTACTTTTATATCGCCATCAATATGGAAAGCTGAGTGACGTAACAGTTGCCATTTGCACTTTCAGGCAAATAATTAGGCTTAGTTTTTTTTTGGGGGGGAATATTTTATTTTCAGATTTATTTTATAATTAGGCTTAGTTACAGCATAAAATGTGTGTGTATTTAAGTAAACACAATCGTAATACTTCTTGGTGCAAAATGTTTTAAAGGGCAAAAGCACAATTTTTCCCCCTTCACAAAACAAATGGGTCTAATGTCCCTACCACCTCAGACAGGTCAGAAGACTCCTGGCAAGAGGAAGTGCTAGCAAACGGTTAATTCCCAAAATTCAATGTCTTCATTAAGATAAAAAATAGTTTCTGATAATCCAAACACACAGTCTGGAAGAGATGCAAAGAGAGAGCACAGGACTGGACTGGAATATGCCGATGGGGACGTGAACACATGAACAGTTTAGGTTGGGTTCAGGAATAGCAAGTGTAAGTCATAATAATGACCACAAGGTGGCAGGCTATACATTTACTTGGGATACTTCTCAACCGTACAAATTCCATTTCTTCAGACTAGTGTTTGGATATATTGTATTAAAAGTATCAGTCTGCCAACTTAACTTTTCACTTCTTGCTCTCTTTATTTCATTTATAGAACACCATGCCTTGCCAAAAAAACAACTGAAATATGAATTCAGTTAATGTAATGAATAAACGAGTACTTTGACACTGCTTAAAGATTACAGCTGCTGGGGAAGATTCTCTGAGCCGTTATCTCGTTCTTCATCTGCGTCCTCCGTCGATGTCCGTGCCATGTCCATGTTGTCCAGTTCCCTTTTGGACAGACTCTGCGCGATCGCCACGCCGAGTGATGGTGAAACTTACAAAATCCACTTCACGGTAATCAGAAGGCTCACATCCCGCACAGGCAAGTCTACTGAAGCTAGCACCAGTAAGGTGCTCACTGCTCCTGCAGCCGGGATCCCTGATGATGCAAAGCTGGGAGCAGCTGCTGATACTCTAGAAATCAGCCACAGATGGACAATGAGTAAAATCCAATCAAGTCGCTCAGCAGGGATCTCGGAAGGGTTTCTGAAGGCCGATACTGATGCTAATATTTTTGGATTGAAGCTGAAGATAGATGAAAGTTTGTGCCGATATTCAATATCTTTATGTTGACCAGACCAGGTGAATCTCCTGTCTTGTTGACCCTCTCACAACACCGGAAAGTCAACGGCAGCGTTGCAGAGCTTCAAGAGAGATTGTTTGGTTTGTTAGCTCACACAATAAACGTAAATTCTAGTTATATTGCATGGTGCTGAGGTGGCATTGACAAGGGTATACACCTGGGTGAGATTAGTTTTTAGAAAAAAAATAATAGATTCCTGGGAGGACCATTGTGGCATGAATGAATAACCTTAAATTGATTACGTTATTTTTAGAAATTGCAATCATACTGCATAGTGTGAAAAAAAAAATCACTTTATGACTTTATAAGACTAATATCAAGAACACTGAGTAAGGAAATGAAGAACAGCCCAAGTTTTTCACTAACATGCCAGTCACCAGTTTCTACGATCTTTCCAGTGATCAGGAATAATATTCTCAATGGCATGTAGCTGGAAAATAAACATTAGAAGGATATTTTTGGAAAGCTATTTTTGATTGTACCAAAAGATTATTAGAGCAAGGTTATTCCAAAACAAAGCGCATGTTAAATTGTCCATGGTCCATGGTTTCATGCCAGAACAAGGTCAACCAATCTCTCAGTAGCTTTGTTGAGAGAGATGAACATGTTCAGAAGGGCTTTCCCTTCCTCTCCTAGATCTCCAAGGATCACACCAAATATGATACAGAAGATGATCAGGCCCACGATATTCATTCCTGCGACTCTCTCTTTCACAACTCGGATATCGTAGGTGACGTTCTGAAAAAACAAATCAATTGTTCAAACAATTCGGTGACCAGAAATGTAACCTGAAACTGTAAACTTACCCACTAATAATCGTGCTGTAGTGACAATTATGAATCCTGGTCAGAATCTCAATAGTGTAGCATTAATCATATGATACATTTTTATTTTTTGCTTGTTCCTCCCTCTAACCACTAGAACCCGGCTCAATTCAAATCTGACTTTATAAATTGTTTA